>NW_005355115.1:4284769-4299991 GCF_000412655.1 Myotis brandtii
GACTTATGTAATACTTTAAACAATAAAGAATTTAAATTTTTTAAAAAAAGAGTCTATGTGACTTGAAATCTTGTTCTACATCCGTTATCCAATCTTAGACACCTTAATTGTCCTCTCTGGGTCTCAGTTTCCGCACCTGGAAATGGCAGCCTTGAAACTGATTTTAGTGATTCTTTCTCAGGCCCCTAACCGTGGTCGGCAAACCAGGGCTCGTGAGCCACATGCAGCTCTTTGGCCCCTTGAGTGTGGCTCTTCCAAAAAATATCGGTTTTTTGTGGAAGAGCCGGTATTTTCTGGAAAAGCCACACTCAAGGGGCCAAAGAGCCCCATGTGGCTCACGAGCCGCGGTTTGCCGACCACTGCCCTAAGATATTCAAATGAAACGCACATTTGGTACAGACCAACAAAAGTCTGCATGGTTTTGAGGGAAGTAAAAAACCCCAGAAGTTCCAGGGGGGAATGGACCTCAGATGGAAGTGTCCGAGGTGTCCAAAGGCCTGGTGTAGGGGGCCGGGGAGTGGCTCTGGACTGGAACCGCCAGGGAGAACCAGTTCTCGCCACATTCTATGCCTTGGGGTAGATTCATCCTCAGCCCCGAGAAGGAGGGACAGACAGAGAGACAGAGACAGCAGCCAGCTGTCTCCTGAAGACGCCAGCACATCATAGAGAAACCGATGGGGCTGCTGGGCTGCGACTGGGAACTGAGCCAGCAGCTCAACCCCAGGAAGACCTCAGGACGCTCAGCGGGAGCGCTCAGGGAGTCCAGAGCGGGCGAGGGGGCGAGGGATCACCTGGAGAAGGAGGAAGGGGATTCCCTGTGGGCTCCACTGCCTTTCATTATATGGGTCCAGACGCAGGGCCCAATCAGGCCTGACTCCCAGGTGCGGTGGCGAGGGCTCTGGGAGACCACAGCGAGAACAGCAGGGCGCTCAGGCCCCGCGTGAGCTTCCCATGGTCCTTCCTGTGGAGGCTGAGGGCAAACTAAATGACAGCCTGGGGTCCGCTACCTTGGTCCAGTACTGGCTGGGCCAAGTCTTAGTTTATTAATTTTCATGACAAGCTCAGAAAACTCTGTGAGACCCCGTTTTCTGAGCTCCTGTTACCCATCTTTGCATCACCCCTCGGAGACTGATAAGACAGTGAGCACAGACCCCAGACCTAACCAGAGTGGTCACAGACGTTCACCCCAAATTCCCTGTGGAAGGGAGAATATGGCTTCCTGCCCTTTAGAGGGAGTGGCCTCACCTACATTTAATGAGGAAAGTCCACCCCTGGACCCGCTCTGTCCAATATGGTAGGTAGCCACTGGCCACGTGGGGCTATTTAAATTCAACAATTAAAATGAAACAAAACTGCCCTAACCGGTTTGGCTCAGGGGATAGAGCATCGGTCTGCGGACTCAAGGGTCCCAGGTTTGATTCTGGTCAAGGGCATGTACCTTGGTTGCCCCGGCACATCCCCAGTAGGGAGTGTGCAGGAGGCAGCTGATCGATGTTTCTCTCTCATCGATGTTTCTAACTCTCTATCCCTCTCCCTTCCTCTCTGTAAAAAACCAATAAAATATATTTTAAAAAATGCAACAAAACTGAAAGTTCATCTCCTCAGTCACACGAGCCACACCTCAAGTGCTCAGGCGCCCGTACTGAACAGTGCAGACACGGGACACTTCCACCCCTGCAGAGTCCTCCCGGACCGGCTGCCCCAGCTCCTCTGACCACGTGCTGCGGCCCTACCACCGGCACCCGACTTCTAATGCAAAGAACCCTCGCCGCCGGCCAGCCTCATTCGACAGAGGAGGACACTGGAGGCGAGGCAGGGCCAGTCAACGCAGGGCCAGGAACTTCCCTGGGTCTGCCCGGCTCCTGCGACTACTGAGGCCACACTGGCTGCTTCTCATCGCTTTCCCTTACTCTTCCCCAACAGGTCTGTCGGGTTTAATGCAAAACCTCCCCTTGTATGTGCTCTGGCAAAATGTGATTGTTGTTCACCGGCAGGTATCCTGACCTATGTCAATCGTCTTGTATTCTCTCTCCCTCTGCTTCTCACTGTCACCCGTTTGGCACCATACCGTGAAGATCCTTCCCTGTGGCCGTCACCTACATCCCGCTCTCCCCTCAAAAGATGAACACGCTGCTGGGCTTGGGAGGGTGGGGAAGGAACAAATGAATCTTTTAAACACAAGGATGTGGCTGAACATAGCTGTCCACAGTCTGAAAATCAGTCTTGCAGCCTCCAGCCTCCTCTCTGTGCCCCCAGCACCCTGTCCTGGCCTCCACAGCACACCTAGCCCCACAGTCTGTTTCCCCCACGCATCTGGTATCGTCAGAGACTGGTGAGACACACACACACACACACACACACACCCGTTCTCCTGTTCTCCTCCCTCCTCCCCACAAACCCCAAAAAGTCACTGAAGAGGCTGGACCTCAGCTGGTTTCAAAGGGATGAGAGAAAAAAAGCCAGCCTCATACTTTTAAGTTTAGAAGTTGCTGTGCAAACCACTTCCCGAGCAGACAAGAGTGGGGAATGTGAGGAAATCACTCTGCTATGTGTGATGTGGGCAGCACGAGCCACTCAGGGCCTGTGGCAGCCACACACCCAGTGACACGCGGCGACGCTTAGCACATGTGCAGGAGACCGACAGTGCCCCCTGGCAGCCTGGGGGAGACCCCCTCGGACAACACGCTCAACGGCCTGGCTGTCTGTCCCTCCCTTCGGGGCCAGATATGAGGCAGGGCCCAGGAGTCCGAACTAGACCCCATCTTCAAAGAGCCCAGCCCCCAACCTTCCTTTCTTTCCTTCTCCACCTGTCTCACCAACAGCTGCTTCTGGAAACCAACCCTGCTCTCCAGGGAGGGATCTTAGAAAGGGATGCTTTAGGCTTTAGGGCTCGGCCTGAGACACAAAGATAAGGATCCAGAGACAAGGGTGCTCTCCTGGACTCTAGTCTGCTGGGGCTGGGGGATGAAGGAGGGGGAAGATATCTTGTGGTTGACATCCAACTACCGCAGCCATGATCACTGCTCAAATATTACTCAGATGTACTGGAGTCTGGCCCGGTGTCGCTGGGTGAGGGGGCGCCAGTGGAGAGAGGAGGAGGTGGAAGGCAGGCCAGATGCTTACGTAGAGTCAAACCATCAGACGCTTCCTAGACCCTTATAAACCTCATTTTATTGCTTAAAATATAAACTTCCTAATAAGGCAAAACTAACTTTATTCTTTTGTTTAATCTTTTAATTGCATTACTAATGATTTGTCCCTTTGTTGTTGTTTTTTAAGAAAATAACCAAAAAAAGAGTCACGTGTTTTTTTAAAAAAAGATCAGCTGTTTAGAAAAAGCACTCTGGATAAAAAGACGCCAAAGTAAGTATTTCAACCTCCAAATCAATAACAAAGATGAAAAAAAAACCACACAAATTGATGAATAACAGAAACGATTTCTTGTAAGTTATTTTTAAAAGCACCAAAAACTTGCAACTCATCACCAGATGCTTAAAGCCTAGGGATACTGACTCTGGGGGGTTAAATGTTATAAAACATAAAGCACAAATAGCTGCAGGGGAAAAAAAGCCCCTCCGAGCGGCTGATGTAATACTGAATGGAATAGCCAAACAGAAAAAAAGACACAAAGACCTAAAGTTTATTTCATGCCTATTCCGCGATCTTTAAGTCAGTATCTGGAAGGCAACAAACAAGATCTGACTTCACTTAAGTCTGGAACGGGCTGTCCCTCCACAGCAAGAGGTGCCTCTGACAGACCTTAAAGTCCGGGGTGCAGGGGAGGGACACAGACAAGCAGACTATGCGATACAAAGGGACACGCAGACTGAGTGACTGACTGCATGGCCAACAGAGAGACAGAGAGACGGCCACAACACAGAGGAAGACTACCAACTGACAGACAGAGGGAGATCAACAGACTAAGAAAGAAAGAAAAACCAGTAGAGAAAGACCGGATCTGACGGACAGAGGGAGAATGTGCGAGATCAACAGGCAGAGACAGAGAGATAAACTGAGAGACAGAGATAGAGCAACATAGAGTCATAGAGACCCAGAGAAAGGATTAAGAAAGACAATGAGAACCCTAGCCGGTTTGGCCTAATGGATAGAGCGCCAGCCTATGGACCGAACGGTCCTGGGTTCAATCCCGGTCAAGGGCACGTACCTAGGTTGCAGGCTCCTCCCCGCCCGGGCCTTGGGCAGGGTGCGTGCAGGAAGCAACCAATCAATGTGTTTCTCTCACATCGATATTTCTCTCTGCCTTTCCCTCTCTCTGAAAATCAATGGAAAAATATCCTCGGGTGAGGATTAAAAAAAGAAACAGAAAAAGACAATGACATAGAGCACAAATGACTTATGTGCACATATGGCTCCCAAGCCTGTAGAGCAGGCACCAGCCCCACACTGGTCCCAGCTTCCCCAGCAGATCTGTCCCCGTGTCTTCAGTAAGGAGTCCTCCCTCCATCCCCTCCCACCACCCTCTCCAGCAGCCACAGGGGCTCAAAATTCAGACAGCCCCTGGCCACAGGCAACAAGGCAGGAACAAAAGGTTAGAGCTAGCCTGTAGGTGGGAGATCTGGGGGAGCAAGAGGAGAGGGGAGGGGGCTCTACAGATACCAAATTCAGACCATCAGTAATGGAGAGCCCTCAAATTAGAGGCTCCTGGTAAATAATTCACCAGGAAAAGTACAGTACCTTCCCCAGGCTCATCCATTATTCACCAATATAAATGTACCATATTGTTATACTTCCTGACATCTAAAAATGGTCTGAGCCATTAGGCCAGGAGCAAGAAGACAGCAGGGCAATTTCCACCCAACTTTTCCAGAACCCCTGACCCAGCAGTCCTGCGACTTTTGGAACTCAGTCTTGCTCCTCACACAAGGGCAAAGCATTCACCTTTCAGCAAGGGCCAGGCCTGGGCTCGACCGTAAGGACCTTGAGCAGGCCCCTACACAGCCCTCAAGAGCCCAGCGCCAGGTCAGAGCCGTGTCCAGAAAAATCCTGAACAAAACCCCCATGGGCACCAAACCCCAGAGGTTCTGGTCCTCTCAGTGAGAAGAGAAATGGCATACACTTTGCACCTGTCTAGGACAATTCTGTTCCTAGAAGGTTCAAAGAGTTTGACTTTGATGCCACAGGAGTGACAGCTACCAAAGGCAGGAAGAACGGCATCCTAGACCCGGCTCTGTACAAGTCACTCTGTCCTTCAGGCCTTCCTTTCCCGCAGGTAATACCAGCTCGCTGCTCTTCATCCTGCGGGGCTTTGACAAGGATGAGGTGCTTGAAGAGCCACACATCGTGAAGGCCCTGGCCCACATCATTCAGGCAGGATGGAGACGGGACCAGAGCTCAGGGTCCAGTCTGACCACCTGCACGCACAGTCTACCCTCCCACTTACCAACTTGGGCAAGTTGTTTATCCCTTTGGTACTTCCATTTCTGTACCTATAAAATAGTGCCAATAACAGTACCTACCAAGTAGGCTTGTGGAAAGCAAATACACAAGTTAACAAATGTAGCATGCTTGGAAAGGGCCTGGTACGTATTCAGGACTACGTGAGTGGACTCTTAGCCATTATTTATTGTCATTGCTACATTGGAGCTGCCTTTTTTTTTTTTTAATCTTTTATGAACTACATCTCATCACAGCCACCTGTTACCCAATAAAGGACTTTGCTGGCATTCCTCTCATGCAGGCCATTCAGAACTGCAGAGAGGCCTGTTTGATTTGCCACTCACCTAATCTTTCCCATCTTGGTGTAGTGGTTCTCTCGGAACAGACCCTCAGGTCTAAACTTTGTCCCACTGCTGCCCGACAGAGCCTCGGAGCCACTGGTCACTGGATGTACCTAACACGGGGCTCCACAGCTCAAGGGTTGCTACCCCGTGTTGGTGAAGTTCTGCGGCGTGGCTGCTGATGGCTGGGAGCTTTGCATGCTGCTGCCTGCTGCCCTAAGGTCCCCCAGCAGCGCCCAGATTAGCAGTTGCTCGTACTTCCATTCACTCCCCTCCAAAAGCTTCTCAAATCACCTTCAATACGAACAAGAGTCAGAGCGAGTGTCTGGTGACAATGGATCCAGACCATCCTGGTATGAGGCAGGCCTCTCTCTGGCCTCACGGAACACAACTGTAGGGGGAGGGGAGGAGAGTCCAGTGGATGTTCACGTACCAACTCACATCCGGAGATAACCATTAGGCTTCAGCTTTCTGACCCTATAAGACCCCAACAAGAGACAACTGGAAAATTCTACGCTTTGTCAAGGAAAATTCCTGACTACATACAATAGAAGTTGTAAGCAATTCTCAACAGTAAACGACAAATTAGGAAAATTATTTCCAGCAATTGACAGAAGTGGGGTTGCTGGCCTTCCTATCTAGTTACAAATCCATCATAATAACTACTAAATTCTAGCAGTAACATGATCTAAACAACATGACGAGTCCTCAAAACAAATGTAAATGATTAATAAATATAAGAAAATGTTCTGATGCATTAGTAACACAAGCAATGCAAATTAGAACAAGCTATTCTGCCTGTCCGATGAACGCCAAGAATTTAAAAATAACTCAACACTGGCAAGTCTATGGAGAAAATGGTCCTCAAGCTTTGCTGATGGGGGTGTAAATTCTCATAGTTCCCTTCTGGAAAGTGGTTTAGTAAAATTGTACCAATATCTTAAAAATTCATGCCCTTCCTCCCTGGAGAAGTGCCTGATTCCAGGTCTGCGGCAGGAAATGAGATGAGCCTGGGACATCTTATCCTACAAGGAAATGAGCAAAGACTAGCAGGGTCACGTCAAAGGTTCAGGGCCAGCGTGAAGAGGCTCCCCTGGGCCCAAGGCAGGGCCACTTAAGCATCCACAAGGATAATAACCACACCAACTTAAACACATCAAGGAAGCTTGAAGTCCATGGCATTCATAATGATGATGTGTCTTGTTTTTTTCAATCCCCACCCAAGGATATGTTTTTGTTTTTAAAAATATATATTTTATTGATTTTTTTTCACCCAAGGATATGTTTATTGGTGTTAGAGAGAGGAAAGGAGAGGGAGAGAGAAACAGAGAGACGGAGAGAGAAACATGGACATGAGAAAGAAACACGGATTGGTTGCCTCACGTACGCGCTCTGACTGTGGATCAAACCTGTAACCTTTTGGTGTAAGGGATGACACTCCAACCAACTGACTATGCGGCCAGGGCAATGGTATTAGTTTTCTTTAAATATGTGTGTGTGTGTGTGTGTTTTTATTGATTTTAGAGGGAGAAGGAGGGAGAAGGAGAGAGAAACATCGATGAGAGACAACCATCGATCAACTGCCCCCCGCATGCCCACTCCTGGGGGCCGAGCCCTAAATCCGCAGACCCTGACCAGGAATCGAACTGGTCACCTCTTGGTGCATCGGACAACACTCAACCAAAAAAAGTAAATATGTGTGTGTGTTTTTATTGATTTTAGAGGGAGGAGGGAGAAGGAGGGAGAAGGAGAGAGAAACATCGATGAGAGACAACTATCGATCGGCTGCCCCCCGCATGCCCACTCCTGGGGGCCGAGCCCTAAATCCGCAGACCCTGACCAGGAATCGAACTGGTCACCTCTTGGTGCATCGGACAACACTCAACCAACTGAGCCACACCAGCCAGGGCAATAATGTTTTTCTAAATTAAAAAAAAAGCCCAACGTCTTCCATTGGTCACCACTGAAGGAGGCTAGAAAACCACATCATTATTTTAAAAACTGGTAAAGAATCAGGCACTTATTTTCCTTTTCGTGCGCAGCTATACCTCATGGTAACCAAACAGTGCGTGAGGGGAGGCTTGTCTTTATAGAAGTCTCGCTGATAAACAGGAACTTCACCATTTTACAACCCCTGATGAAATAGTGCATCTAGCAATGGTTGTTTATGGCTGCTAATTCCAGAGAGAACCAGATGTGTGTCTACTGAGGGATGCACACATGGGGGAAAAAATCAACTCTGAACCTCATGAAGTCTCTACATCTAAGTCTCATTATTAAAAAGTTTAAGAAGCTTTCCAGAACAAACTTGGAAAATAAGGAAGAAGCTAGATAACAACATGCCACCAACTAAAACAAGTGTGAATACAGATTCTGTGTCTTCTATTGCTCCCACAGTTATTAAAACCAAGTGTTTATCATTTCATGTACTTACAACCTGTCTTCCTGACTAGATTCTAAGCTCCCTGAGGACAGGGCTGGTCTCACACTCATCCCCCCAACTGCAGGTGCTCGGGAAACACCAGCGGGTCTGCAGAGGTTTTACTGAGCCAGATACACGGCCCCATTACCCCTGCAAGATGTGGAATGAGCCCTAGCCGGCTTGACTCAGTGGATAGAGCGTCAGCCTGCGGACTGAAGGGCCGTGGGTTCGATTCTGGTCAAGGGCACATGCCTGGGTTGTGGGCTCAATCCCAGTAGGGGGCGTGCAGGAGGCAGCTGATCAATGATTCTCTCTCATCATTGATGTTTCTCTCTCTCTCCCACTCCCTTACTCTCTGAAATCAATAAAAATATATTTTTTTAAAAAAAGATGTGGAATGAGCAGAGGGTCACAAAGCCCAATATGGGATCCCAGTAGGCACTTACGTTAATTATCATTATTAATTCAACAAACGTTTATTTAGCGCCTACTACTGCCAAGTACTCTGCAAGACACTGGAGATGGAGAGAGAAAAACACACAATTACTATTTTTAAGCACCTCAGTTTAGTGGGGGAGTTAGATATATAAACATGTACAGGATTATAATAATAGTTAACACTTACTGACCACTTAACTAGTCACCAGGCACTATTCAAAGAGACTTAACCATATTAGCTTGTTAATGCGTCTAAACACCCAGTTAAGTAGGTACCATGATCCCCAGTATGCAGATGAGGAAACTGAGGCACAGAGAGGTGAAGCTACCTGCTCACACAGCCGGTAAGCGACAAATGCAGGACTCAACCCTCTTGGCTCCAGAGGAAAGCTATGGCAATCATCAGGCTTTACCACTTTATCACTCAGTGTGGTGGTGGGTGCACAAGACAAAATCGGGGGCTGGAGGGGGGGGGGCGGGGGCAAGAAAGCATCCTGGGAGAAGGCCCTTCAAAACAAGGGTTTAAGAAGGAATGGGGCTTGCCGGGAGAAGTGGCTGAGCTGGGTGAACAGTGTCCTGTGCACCGAAAGGTTGTGGGTTCAATTTCCAGTCAGGGCACATGCCTGGGTTGCGGATTTGATTCCCAGTAAGGGCAAGTACGGTGGGGAGACAGCGGATCAATGTTGCTCTCTCTCCATCAACTTCTCCCCCCCTCCCCCCGCCCCGTAAGTGTATCCTCAGGTGAGGATTTAAAAACAAAAAATAGAAGAAGGAATGGGGCTTCCGAGTAGAACAAGACAGATGCACAAAGATAAAGCATGGTCAGAGAATGCCAGGTATTCAGGATGCTCAGAGTTTCAGGGGTGATGAGGGGAAACACAGCAAAAGGCAAAGGAGGGGGAGACAAAGGAGGTGAGATACAAACTTAATCTGACAAGCTGTCCCCTGATACAAAAAAAAAATTCCCCAGGAGGTGGCTGTTAGGGTAAAAAATGGACTAAAGAAGCTTTGCCATGCAGAGAACAGCGGCCAATCACAGATGCATTATTGTGGGAAACTGACATACCTGTTCTATTCGTTTCCTAGAGCTGCTCCAACAAACTACCATAACTGGGTGGGATTAAAACAACAGAAGTGTATTCTCTCACGGTTCTGGAGGCCGAAAGCTGGAAATCAAGGCATCGGCAGGCTTCGTTCCTACAGAGGCTCAGAGGGACAGTCTGTTCCATGCCTCTCCTCCCTGATCCTGGCGGTTGCCGGCAATCCTTGGGGATTCATGGCTTGTAGAGACATCACTGCAATCTCTGCTTCCACCCTCACAAGGTCACCTTCCCTGTGTGTGTCTGTGTCTCTTCTTGTAATGACACCCCCCATCGATGACATATGCTTAGCGCCCACCTTCATGACCTAAGGATTACATCTGCAAAGCCCCTATTTCCAAATAAGGTCAAATAGACTGGCAACAGGACTTAGGGCTGCAACATAACCTTTTGGGGGACACCATTCAACCCATTACACCTGCTATTCTGCAGCTTGCTTTTTCACAGCACAGTTAACCGCAGCTATTTTTCCAAGTCTGGCCACGTGGTCCTAGCCTATTCATTTCAACGGCTGTGCATTATTGCACTGTATCAGTGACCCATAACTATTTGTCAAACACCCTAATGGACATTCAGATAGTTTTAAATATTTTGCCATTACAAATAATGCTCCAACGGAACCTCTCTGTACAGGAACTTATGCACATGGGTAATGAAAGTGTTTCTGTAGGATGACTTCCTAGAAACAGAATTCCCCCTGGACCAAATACAATTTCAAGTTTTTGGTAAGTGATAAATTGCTCTTTATAAAGGTTGCGCCAATTTATGCTTCCTTACCAACACTGGTATTTATTAACCTCTGTCAATCTGAAAGACATAAAATAATACTTTGTTTTAATGTGGTTTGTTTGAGACATTTAGTTTGCCCTTGAACAAGATAAAGTAATCTTTCATATTTTTACTGGTTAGCTGAATTCCTTATCGCCCGTTTTCTGTTCAACTTCCTTGCCTATCATTTCCTTGTTTATTTTTATTGTTTACCTTATTAGTTTGTAATCAACAAGATCAGGAATATAAAGCCTTTTCTGCATTACGTGTTGCAATTTCCTCCGAGAGTGGTCATTAAGTTACTGAATTCAGCCTACTATGTGCCAGGCGCAGTTCTAAGTGCTGGAATACAGCAGTGAACGGCCTTGAAGGCTCCTGTTCTCAACTGTTACTTAACCTCTCACAAGAAAATGTAATTGCACATGATTTAGAGCAACAGATAGGAAGCAAATTTCCCCCTTGGGTGCAGAATTGCCTTAAAATTAATTTAAATACCGTCCTGTTTGGATCCATTTGAGAGTCTTCTGGGGGAAATCTACTCTACGTTCCAGCTGTCCTGGAAGCATCTACAAAGGAGCAGTGTGGTTCCGGAAGGTGGGACTAGGAATAGCTGCCAGGCAGCTGCTCCTTTCCCTGCAGCCACACCCCCCAAAACCACACCCCCAGATGTCCAGGGTCTTCAGTGGTTAAGCCCCTGGAGTTCAGAGAGCAAAGGAAGTTTTAAGAAGCAGTAAGTCTTCCCCATTCCAGTAGAGGGGGTACCACTGGAGCCTCACCCCATCTCTTCCACAAGCCCCTGGGAGGGGTGATGTCTGATTGGGCATGTTCGGCTCTGACCCTACCCGCCCCCGCCCCCAACTACTTAGGGTGCAGATAGAACACATTTTATACAGGTAGCCTACACACACACACAGGGATGATCAGACCAATTTATCCTCTTCAGATTAAAACTTTGTTCCTCGCCCTAGTCAGTTTGGCTCAGTGGATAGAGCATCAGCCTGTGGACTGAAGGGTCCCGGGTTTGAATCCAGTCAAGGGCACATGCCCGGGTGGCAGGCTTGATCCCCAATAGGGGGGGTGCAGGAGGCAGTTGATCAATGATTCTCTCATCATTGATATATCTCTCCCCTTCCTCTCTGAAATCAATAAAAATATATATTTAAAAAATAAAATAAAAAAACTTTATTCCTCAACCTAGCCTTTATTTTTTTAAATATATTTTATTGACTTTTTTTACAGAGAGGAAGGGAGAGGAATAGAGAGTTAGAAACATCAATGAGAGAGAAACATTGATCAGCTGCCTCCTGCACACCCCCCACTGGGGATGTGCCCACAACCAAGGTACATGCCCTTGACTGGAATCGAACCTGGGACCCTTCAGTCCGCAGGCCGACGCTCTATCCACTGAGCCAAACCAGTCAGGGCTCAACCTAGCCTTTATTCATAATAAAGGTGACACACTGATCTCCATCTGTCCAATTCCTGTGTCTGTCTGTTTTCTTTTCTCTCTGCCTCCATCAGTTTCAAATTCAGAGTGAAGGGTGATATTGACTGGCTCCCTCAACATAATTTCCATTATATTGCATTATGTCTGAGTATTTTATGGCTTTTTGTTGATTTTGTGAAGGGGATAAATGTTTCCATTGTATTTTCTAAAAGGTTAATTGCTGATAGATATTGATCCTTCTGGGTTTTGTGTAGTTTTTTATTTGGCCAAATGACTCCACTGTCTTATTGATTCTAGTGTTTTTCAGTTGATATTTGGGCTTCATGTGTCAAAAAAATTATACCATCAGCAAAGAACAATAACTTTATTTTGATTTTTGTTTCTTATAGTATTATTTCAGCTACAATTTCCAGAATGTTACATTGTAGTGACTTGTTTTTTAAGATATGTTTTTATCTTGTTGATTTTTAGAGAGAGAGGAAAGGTGAGGGAGAGAAACATCAATGTGAGAAAGAAACATTGATCGGTTGCTTCCCGAATGAGACATGCTGGCCAGCACATGACTTGATTATTTTAATGAGAACAGTATATTTTCATCTTTAAATGTAATATTAGCTGTGGTTTGAGATTTTTTTTAAATCAAGATGTTGCTGCCCGGTATATATCTATATTATAAAAGGCCAGTGGCCATAACGCCTGAACAACCAAACGACCGGTCACCAGGAGGTGCATTGATGGGTCTCGCGGCGCAGCGGCTCTTGGTCTTGTGGCGCGGCAGGAGGGAGTCTGGGTCCCGCGTGATTTTGCACACTGAGCCTTTAGTGTATATATATAGATGTTGCCCAGTCAGTTTTGCTCAATGGTTAGAGCACTGGCCCAAGGACTGAAGGGTCACGTGTTTGATTCCAGTCAAGAGCACATACCTCAGCTGCAAACTGAAAGAGCACACCTAGCCCTGACCAGTTTGGCTCAGTGGCTAGAGCGTCGGCCTGTGGACTGAAGAGTCCCAGGTTCGATTCCGGTCAAGGACATGTACCTTGGTTGCGGGCACATCCCCAGTAGGGGGTGTGCAGGAGGCAGCTGATTGATGTTTCTCTCTCATGGATGTTTCTAACTCTCTATCCCTCTCCCTTCCTCTCTGTAAAAAAATCAATAAAATATTTTTTTTTTTTTAAAGAAAAGAAAGAGCACACCTAGTGTCCCAAGGAGATCCCAGGAAAAAGTTGAATATTCTGTTGAGACCCTCCCCTGAGACCTCTCCTAAAATTTCCACCTCCAAGAAAGAGATAAATACACTCAGGACAAGGGACCCAGTGCCAGGAAAAGGGCCCAGTGTGTGCTCTCCCTCCAAGGAGCACGCCACTGCCACTCCCTCCCTCTCTTTCCCCCACAGGCACGTATCCCCTAACCTCTCAGGGACCCAGTGAGATTTGCAACCAGGGGAGCAATGGGCAGCGGCGGCTCTTCCCGGGCTAACCCCCTGAACCTGTCCCAAGGTCCCCTTTTCTCTGACTTCTCAGTGAGCCAGAGCAGCCCAGTCTGGGCTCTCCTGTTGCTTCTCCGATGCCCTTCCTTGTTTCACTGTCCTAAGTATATTTTTGCTGCCATCATGGACCCAGTACCCTCTGGTTCAGTGCTGTGTAGCCCTTCCCTCTGGATATCCCTTCCCCCCACCTCCTTTTCCTTAAATAAATTCAATTCTTCTTTATTCACGGTCTGAGATGGCTATTTAGCCTGTCCACGCACCACTGACTCTAACCTTTCAAAATGGAATTCAGAAAAGTTAAACTACTTCCAGGACTCGAATTCTGGTCTTGGGAATCCAAGAAATTCCTGAGCAACCCCTGAGCATCTGGGACCACGTTAGGCTTTGTGGGAAAAGAGGACCAGAACTCAACCCACCCTACCAAGCTCATCATCAAGAGGTGGG
The DNA here is from genome assembly GCF_000412655.1 of Myotis brandtii. NCBI lineage: Eukaryota > Metazoa > Chordata > Mammalia > Chiroptera > Vespertilionidae > Myotis > Myotis brandtii. The sequence continues at coordinate 4,298,613 of NW_005355115.1, forward strand.
GGCGAGCCCTGGCTGGTTTGGCTCAGTGGATAGAGCATCGGCCTGCGGGCTGAAAGGTCCCGGGTTCGATTCCGGTCAGGGGCATGTACCTTGGTTGCGAACACATTCCCAGTAGGTGTGCAGGAGGCAGCTGATGGATGTTTCTCTCTCATCGATGTTTCTAACTCTCTATTCCTCTCTGTAAAAAAATCAATAAAATATTTTTTTTTTTAAAGAAAAGAAAGAGCACACCTGATGGAAAGTAAAAAGGAGCAGCTAATTCAGAGAGAGCTCCAAGGGAAGACATACGTGGCCTCAGAGGTCACGGAACACGATCGTTGGTGGGCCCTGGGCTACTGTACCCCAAGTGACGGGGAACAACCCTGGCCTCCGTTGGTTGTCCTGGCATAATCATTAACAGTGTCTGGTCCAGATGCTAAATCCTCTGGTTCCTCGTGAGGAAGATGCCCCCCATGTGAGCCATGCTGACCAGTTTTCCCACAGTAACACTCCGTGTGATTTTCACAGGCCACTGTACAGTGGTGACTCCGAAATTTCTCCCTCCCCAGAAAACCCTTCCCCAGAAAAATGATGACATCAAGATAAAAATTTTAACACAGATTTGATATGTTCATATCCTTTGACAGAACAGCTCCACTTCTGGGAATTTATTCTGCAGATATACAAGTACCAGGGCAAAGCTAGGCACAAGGATATCTGTGGTGGCTCTGTTTAAAATAGCAAACCCTCACAACACCCCCCCCCCCCCCAAAGCTCTCAGCAAAGATGGTGTGAAATAGCCTGGGAAGAGAGTGGGGGTGGGATGGGGTAGGGTGAATGCAGACAGCACTTGCTTTAGGCCAGCCTTCCTTTTAAAATAGGTACGAAGGGGCCTTCCTGCCCACCCCGCCCCCCCAAACTCAGCAGGTCCCAGGGGAGGAAGAGATGGGGAGCAAGCACGCAGGAGGCGGCTAAATAATGAATTGTAAGTGTGTGTTTTCTTTGGCCAGGGCAGTCTGACCAAGCTCTGGGGGCTGCTGGGCAAACATTTTTCATATTTTAGTAGCTGGCCGATGCCCAAGGCAGTCAGAAGTTAAGTAAGCTCTGAATGAGCTGCACCCATCCTCTCCCCAGCCCCAAGAATTCTTAATGAGGTTCTAAGGCAGCAGCTTCCAGCAAAACCGTCTTGTTGCCTTAAATATCACTCACCCTTCACTACTTTTAATGAATGCAAATGATTCAGCAACAAAACACTTAGCCTGGAGTGAAATCCGTCTTTGTGTGGCTGGGTGTACAGCCCAACTGGGGCAGGGCCCTACTGGGCGGGTGGCCCAGCCGAGCCTGAGGTGCCCAGGCTCGCCCAGGCAGACCCCTGGGCAGCAGGAGCAGACTACAGGAAG
>NW_005355115.1:4300037-4314450 GCF_000412655.1 Myotis brandtii
ACCCTCACAACTCCACCTCTTTACAACTCTGGCTCCAGGGCAGAGGAAAGTGTGAGAGGGAAAACAAAAGGTATTTCTTTGATCTAATGGAAGAGGCTGGTCCCAGGCACCTCAAAGGCCTGTCTGGTCACCACACATCCTGCATTCAAGGGTACTTCACCCCAACACCCCCACCCCTCCTCCTCTTCTTCGCCCGATGCCAGGTACCTGAGCAACCAGAACCTGAAAAGCTACCTTGGACCGGCGCCCTCCTACACCTACTTCATGGAAGCAACAAAAACAGAGACAGTATAAATAACCCAATTTACACCCTGTTTTCAGAGTTCTCTTTGGCAGCAAAAACTGAAAGCAATTTGTCAGGAGTCTAAGAGCAACTTTTAACAAATTTACTTCCAACCTAGGGCTCAGGGGGGATTTGTTGCCCGTCAGCCTGATCAACACCTCTCCCGAGGGCTGAGGCCACAGCCCGGCCCCGAACAGGCAGCTGTTAACTCAGCTGCCACAGTCCTCTCCCCCAAGGCCGGCAGCTGGCAGCAGGTCCTTGCAAGTCCTCTCTAGGCTTTTCTAGTCATGGATGCAGCAAGGAATCGGGAGGCTGTGACTCAAACTGGGCAACTGGCTAACGTGAGGACAACTGAGGGCCCATAGGTATCACTTGGGGTACCTGAGACATAAAAGGGGCGTTAAAGTATTTGTTGACTTGGTTTGGAAAGAACCCCACTGCCTCATTGTTGTTGTTTTTTAAATCCTCGCCTGAGGATGTGTTTTTATTGATTTTTAGAGAGGAACGGAGAAAGAAACATTGATGTGTACGTGCCCAACTGGGGATAGAACCCGCAACCCAGGTATGTTTCCTGACCAGGAATTGAACCCACAGCTTTTATTGGCATATTGGAGACCCAGTGCACAAAATTCATGCACAGGTAGGGTCCCTAGTGGCTGCCGGCTGCCGGAGGCCTCCCTTCCCCTGGCTGCCTGTCACCACTGCCTGACCCCACCAGCTGCGGGGAGGAGCCACGGGTGGTTGGCCAGCCGACCCCGCCCCCTGGTGAAACTCCTGGTTGAACTCCCGGTCCTAAATTTGCATGTTAGACTTTTATTATATAGGATGAGATGACGCTCCAACCAACAGGGCTAACCACTGCCTCCTTCAACCCTCACAGGACAGAGAAGATGGGAAAGTCGAGTGCCCCAGAAGAAAATTTCACATTGAATTTCAGAGGGCCTCCAAAAATAAGTTCTATGTCATGAAAAATGCCCTTCCCATTATAGCAAAGGCTTTCAGGGAGAGAGCACTGGAATTACCTTAGCACCTCAATTGTGTTCTTCCTGATTGTTCACAGCCCACCATCTATCTACACCATATTCTTCTTCAAAACACTGCCAAGGGAAGGTAAGAGAGGCACTCACTCCATAGAAGGGATGGGCCTCATAGACCTCGGACCTGAGTTCCTGCCTTCCTGGTGGATCCATTAATCAGCCCCTTTCCTAGCTGGGTACTGAGAGTTAAAATTCTGGGCAAGAACACAGAAAGAATCCTGCATTCTGAAACCCCTATAAGGCAGAGAAGTGCCTAAGCCTACAAAAGTGAACATCTAGAAGGTTTGAAACAAATCTATTAAAAAAGAAAAAAGCCCTGGCCTGTGTGGCTCAGTGGTAGAGCCTCAGCCCTCCCACCAAAGGGTCTCAGGTTCAATTCCTGGTCCAAGGGCACATGTGGGAAGCAACCAGTTGATGTATCTCTCACCATCAATGTTTCTCTCTCTCTCCTCCTTCTCCCCTCCCTCCCCTCCCTCTAAAAATCAATGGAAAAAATATCCTCAGGTGAGGATTAACAAAAAAAATAATAATTTTTTTGAAAGGAAAAAAAAAAGCTTTGCTCTTGACATTCACTAATACATACATCTGACATCTAAACCCCGACCCCACAACCAACCCATTCTACCATCACATGAACCAGAACTCAACCAAATGCAGAACCGCCTGGCCTTTGGGCCTCCTGAGCCCAGGAGAGGAAAAGGTGCCATTCAGCAGCAAGTGCTCAGGCAGCAGCAAGCCGAATGGACAACACCAGTTGTCTCCACAAAGCCTGAGTCAACCCCACACAACTGCCTCCTGGGAGTGGAGGAGAAGGCTAGCATCTCCTGTCTGCCTCCTGCCTGCCCCACTCAGGTCTCCATCCCCTGGCCGGCATCCTCTGTGGTACTTCTCTGCGTCCTTAATTACTCTCTTCTGGTTCTGTCTTAATTTGCCTACCAGACAATCCATTCTTGGAGCGAGTCTCCAGTGTCCCGGAGGAATCGCCCAGCCTTTTAAACGGAGACTCTACCATCAGAGAGGAATTTTCTTTCCATAATAGACTCTTTACCCTCTTAGGGACATCTACCTCCTTTCTCTTGTGGGTATCTCTTGCCTTCTAAGGAATTAAAAGTCCCCCTGCCATACCTCCCGCCCCGAAACACACACACACACACACACACACACACACCATGATGCCGCCTTAAGCATCATTAGTTATTTATGTGCCAGACTAAAAAAAAACCAACAGTTTCTATTCAAAGTTACTGGTGGATGAGAAACAAAAGCAAGCCTGTAAGTCAATCACCCTCATCACACTGCAGCTATCTCTTATTGAGCATTCGCTATATGACAGACTAAGTCCTTCATATACACGGAATCTCAGAGGTGTCGCTTATTTTAAGTTGTGCCATTATTTAGGTTCCACAGAACGGTACCAATGAAACTAAAAACAATGCTACGTAACTGATGTCACAACCTGTTTTCAAAGATGTAAAACTGGAGGGAGGAAAAGAGCATCTTATACTAGTAGAGCAGCGATTTTTTAACCTTCTTCATCTCATGGCACACGTACACTAATTACTAAAATTCTGCAGCACACCAAAAAATATATATATTTTTTGCAGATCTGACACACACACCGAAAGGTATAATTTTGATTCATTCACACCAGACGGCTATTGTTGTGTTGGCTGTTATTATTTATTATTATTATTATTATTATTATTATTTTACAATCTAAGAGAAAACAGGTCAGTGCCCCCAGACTAGCCTGGTATTGCATGTTTTAAAAATTCTTGCGGGACACCTGTCGAAAATGTTACAGAGTAAATGAAATATAGTACTATCTCTCTTAATTCTCACATGATCTCTCATGGGATTGGTATGATTGTGCCCATCTTACCAACGAGGAAACTGGGGCTCAGAGAAGTGAAGTGAACTAAGGTGTCTCAGGGAGCAAACCGTGAAGCCGGAGCTCGGCCCCCAAACAGATTTCTGAATTTGCCTGGGGTGGCGGAGGGGGGTGGCCCGGCCTCAGACCGCCTAGGTTAAGCTGCCCCTTCAAAGGCACAGACACTTGCTTGGCTGATCCCTGAAATCATGGCCTTTGTGCCATTGCAGCATCACAGATCCTGCTTCCAGAAACAACAACAAAGGAAAACAGGTTTCCCTGGCTCCTTCCTCACAAACTGGCTGGAAGCGAGGGGGCACCTCTCAGCCAACTTGTTACATGTAAAGCACATTTAATGAGCCTTTCAAGCCCTGGGAGTGGGAGAAGGAAGGGTTCATTGGAAACCTGATACTTCGGCAGCCAAGCAAGAGGGAGGACAGGGCCCTTTGCATCAGCCCTGGGGGATAAACAGCATCCAAACCCCTTTGTCTGACAGAAGGAGATACTTCCTGGCGGGGCAGGAGGCAGCTATATTTTTTTATGGCAAAGCCCACCTAACAACAACCCTCCACCAGAGACCTGGCCGGGGCCTGTACAAGCCACCTCACCATAAACCGAGTGTCCGTCCCCGAACCGGCTGGGGTCCTTCTTCCCACAAATACCTGTGACTGCCATAAATGCCCCTCAACAGCCCCGTTTACTGCCCGGCCTGCCTGCTGCTAAATGAGGGCATTTGTTTCAAATTTGCAAATACTGAGCGCAGTGGAAACCTAAGTCCACTCCTGAAATGAAATGTTCTGCATTCCTCCAGGCCTGAAGCCCGCGCTTCAAAAGCTGCAAGAGGCCTGGCTGTTTACTCACTGGTGGGGCTATTGGGAGAGGTATTTCCCTGTTCCCTGAGGAGGCTGCTTTGATCCCTGCCGGTGGGAAGGGGACAGAGGGGTGCCACCCAAGCCCAGGCCAGGCTGGCCCCGGGTCCTCTGCCCCCTTTCTGGGTCTCGGCAGCAGCTTCAGGGGGCCTGGGAAAGTGAGTCTCATGGGGAGGCTCAAGTAGAGACTCGCCTAAAATTGCTGCCAGAGCCAGCAGGCCAGCTCGACAGGACCTCTCAGACCATCTTCTAAAAGCCTTGGAAACAAAGGTAAAGAGACAGCATCCCAGCCTCTTACACAGAAATAAAGGACAATAAGCCCTGGTCGGGGAGCTCAGCTGGTTAGAGTTGTCCTGATACACCACGGTTGTGGGTTCGATCCCCAGTCAGGGCACATACAAGGAACGACCAATGAATGCATAAGTAAGTGGAACAACAAATTGATCTCTCTCTCCCCTCCCTCTTTCCATCTCTAAAAATCAATAAATAACATTTAAAATAAATAAAGGGACACACACACACACACACACACACACACACACACAAACACTCTACACCAAGGAAATCAGGTTTCTTTATCAAGGCAGGGGCATGTGTTTACTAAATAAAAGCTTTCTGTGTTAAGGAGTTTTCAGAAACTGGGGAAAGGGGAATAAAAGACAGAGATCCTCCTGCAGGCCCCCCAGGGCGGTTCCAGGACCCACCATTCCACCCACCCTCCCACCCCCGCCTTCTCTCAAAGCTCCTCTGGCCAGGACTCCTGGGTTGGAGGAGACCAGATCACAGGTGACAATACAGCTAGCAAGTTGGACATATTTTAAATCGGTCAGTTCAACAGTTAGTTTAACCTGCTGAAGTAACCGACCAGATAGAATGACTTGCTCTTTGTAGCTGGAGCTCCAAGACCAACAGCATTTCCTTGTATTTCCCCCCCTAAGGCTGCATGACAACCGTTTTCTCTGTGATCTGTTTTGTTTTTCAGGAAATGAACGTGGGAGCTCAAATGCCACCCTAGCACATCACCTTTCTAAGGACCTGCTGGCGTGACAGGGTCCTTCTCACTCGTCTCCCAGCCAGGAAACAGCTTTGTGTTTTTTACTAGATGAGCTAAACAGAGTCAGAACACCGAAGTGTCACTTTGCACCCTTCCATGAGAGAACGTAAGTTCCCACGTTGGAATCTGAGAACTTCAAGGGCAGAAGCACAAACTCAGCAGGACGGCCAAGAGCAGTCACAGCTCGGCTAAAGGGAGACAGACCTGGCCCCAAAAAAGCCTCCATCTCCTGCAACGTCAGAGGTCATTGTCCCACCTCTCTGGAACCTCTTGAGAATTAAAAGACTTCGCCTCCAGCCCAGCTGGTGTGGCTCAGCGGTGACTGTCGACCTAGGAACCAGGAGATCACGGTTCGATTCCCAGTGAGGGCACAGGCCTGGGCTTTGGGCTCGATCCCCACTGTGGGGTATGCAGGGGGCAGCCGATCAATGATTCTCTGTCATCATTGATGTTTCTATCTCTCTCTCTCCCTCTCCCTTCCTCTCTGAAATCAATAAAAATAAATAAATAAAAAAGACTTCGCCTCCAAAGTCAGAAATGAAAGGGAAACCTACATCCATTGTATCCCTACTATGTGCCAGGGTCTTTATCACCAAACTCGGGCACATCTATCCATACAAAAGCAGTTAGAGACGGCAAACTAGTAATAACCACAGCAGGGATGACTCCTTACCACCTACGTGGTCTGCACCAGGCATCACCCAGCGTGCAGCTCCTAGCAGGCACACTGGTCTGGAATGTGGCAGCTCACCTGCAAGCTGGGGCCTGTCACTGCCCATGACCTAGAAGCACCAGGCGAAGAGTCTAAGAACCCATGGGTTCATGAGAAAAGCTCAAATCTTGGGGATTTGGGCACAGTATATCCTAGACTTCTAGATTACATACAGTCTGACCGTAACTCTAAAAATGTAAAGATGTATACAAACTTCAGAATGGGCCATTGAAAACCTTAACCTGACTGTTCTGTAACAAAAACAGGGGAGAAAAATGGTCTGTGGCCCTAAAGATCTCTCCAAATATGTTACTGATACACTCCTTATGCAGAAAGAACGAAGGCTACTCCTCCCTCTGATTCTGGCTGGACGGCTCCTAAACCTACTCAGAGAGTGAGTTATCTCATCTGCAAAATCCACTCCCCAGAGATGACCCGGTTCCAAGGCATGTGCGTTCGACATTTCATGGCTTCTAGTGAGGACACACATTACGAGGACATGTGAGCACAGGGAATCGGCTCTATTATCAGCTCCGCAGTCCTGAGCAGATCACACTCTGCCTCGGTTTCTGTGCCTGTCAAATGCCTCCCACCCCCTCCCCCTACAAAACAAAACAAAACAAAACAAAACAAAACAAAACAAAACAAAACAAAACAAAAAACCCTGCATCCTCCTCCTGCCCTCTGAGCTGCGTTGACAGGATCAAATGTCAGTGTGAGTGAAAGCGGTTGGTAAACTGCAAAGCTGGGTACAGTCGCTGGTGATTACAGGAGGCTCTCCCAAAGCACACCCAGGCCCTGCTTCCCGACATTAAGCCTCCTTTCAGTGGCCTCCTGTCTGTGCAAAAGGCAGTAGCCCCTCAAATACCCGAGGACTGACCAGGTAAGTATTTCTGCCTTCTCTTACTCAGATAAGAAACCTCTCTCTCTCTCTCTCTCTCTCTCTCTCCCCCCTCTCTCCCACCCACCCCCAAATTTACTCAAGCCTTTCCATTCTCCTTTGCACCCAGGGAATTATACCCACAGCACCAGTTGATCAAGTCTAAACGCATCTGTGCCCACGCACTAGAGATTCCAGAATAAAATGCAGCCCTCCGATTAAAGTGCTCTCCCCAAACCAAAGGCCAGGAGGGAGCCTGTAAGTGTGGCACAAACACAGCTGGAGGGTGTGCATGGCAATCCTGGGTCGGGTCAGTCTCAAAGGTCAGGGTCACAGTAAAGGGTCCTCCAAGGTCTTCTGCTCTAAAGTTGAGGCCCAAGCGGTGGGTGGGACTTGCCCAACGTCATTCCAACAGTCTGGGGCAAATGTGGGGGTAGGGTCCATGTCTCCCAACTCCCAGCCTGGTCAGTGTTCCTTCAGTGCCTCCTGAGGCTGAGAGGGATGCACACCCCCAGGGTACACTGAACAAGAGCCCATCCAGACCGAGGCCCCGTCTCTGTGACTGACGTCATTTCCACTACAGGACTTCCTCTGAGTCAGAAATGCCCCAACGCGTTCTGTCGGGCCACGGGAGGCCCAGGGGTGCCCAGGCAGAGGGGCAAGCCTGAAGCTCCTCATTAACTGTGAAGTAAACGCTGAGCAGCCCTGCCCCTCTGACCCGAAGACTCAGCCAGCCTTCTCTATCAATGATCACAGAGGCTAAAAGCCTCCATCTGCAAGGCAGCAAAATCCTCTGGCGGGGAGAGGAGCCCAGACACAGGCTGAGACCTCAGCAGCCACAGGCACATACTGCAGAGTGGGTGCAGCCAGGACCCCAACCTCCCAGGCTTCTCCTACCACCACAGGAGGCAGGACAGCAGTGAAAAGCGTTCACCTGAAACATTATTAGAAGTCACGAAACTCACCGCGGTCCATGGGACGCAAAGAGCCGCCGGTTGCAAAGCCCTCATTGCAACGGGACGGTCACGTATGACTGTGCAGGATGTGCACAGCTCTAGGTGCCCGGCCAGTCGGACACGGCCTGTGCTCCACGAGCCACGGCCCTGTGTCCTGGTGCAGGGCTGCGTTCACTTGGAGGAACGGTGCCTCGCTCTCCTTTGCACAAAGGCACTGTGTGAGCTAGCGGCTGAGACACCTCGGCAGTCCCCAAAGCAGCCAAGCATCCTCCTCACTGCCCACCACCCCAAGAAGCAGACAAAGGAGAGCCAGTGTACGCTAGTGCCCACTCTGACCACCTTCACCACCCCCAGGGAGACCACACAGCACCTCAGGAACCTCCCAAGGCGCTGACAGAAGTTCCCACAAGTTACACAGAGTGACCGACCGGGGAAACCCCCACAGCCACCCCGTGAGGACAGAAGCTGCGAGATGCCGCGTACTACCCGCTCCCTGGAAGAACGTCAGCGTGCCGGGGGAGATGGTGGCCCTGCGCCAGCGCTGACCACCCTGGGGAGGAGCGGCTGTTGGGACAGACGGAGGAAGAATTCCCACCAGGAAACGCACAGCGGCTGCGCCCACATTTCTGGGCTGCTGTTAGAATACTGAGACCCATTGAGAAAAGTCTGTGCTTTCGAACGAGGAAACCATTTCTAGAGCTGCCGGTCAAGAGCGACTTTGTTGAGCCCCTGCAAACCATTCTAGAGACTGAGGGCTGGGAAGAAAAGCTGACACCGTGCGTAAAGGGATGCAAAGGGTCAGGGCAGTCTCCGGGAAGGGACATCAGGGCTGGCCAGAGGGGCGGCTTCGCTGGGCAACCATCTCCACAGCCAGGAGCACCAGCCTGCAAGGCAGGGATCAGCCTCATCTGCATTTTGCAGAAGAGGACACTAAGGCGGGGAAAGGTGAATGACGCCGCTTAGGGTTGTGTGGGTAGGGCAGCAACTGAGCCAGGACCAGAACAGACAAAAGCAAGTGTCATAGGATCGTAGATGTCACCACTCTTCCTTTATCGTGCCTGGATGTTGACGAATTATAACAAGGACCACCCAAGTTTTCAGGCTCCTGGTCCAATGCCCTATGCAGCCTACAGCTACTAGCTAGCAACCCTCTCTCCTCTCTGAAGCCCTTCCCATTTGCACCTGCGTCGTTGACTTACCATCCTACACATTCTGGAATGTTCTATTCCATTTAGCACAATTCCAAATGGTGTCTTTCTTTATACTTCATCTGATTCACACCTCTCCATCTTGTCTCCCTCCTGCCTCCTACCCCACCTGAGACAGCGTCACCCATAGAAGAGCCTCCGACACTTTTAACTGACTTGCTCCTGAGCCCCTTGACATGAACACCAACCTCTTTCTCATCACCACACCTCCTCCTTAGACGGACAAATTCCCCTCAGGGCCACCCAGTGGGTCTCAAACTTGAGTGAAGGTGAGAATCTCCTGGGAAGCTCCTGTAAAATGCAGTTTCCTTTTGAGATCTGAACTATGTAACTGGATTAGCTATTCAAAAAATACAACATAATCTAAAGAAACTGAAATGCACCTTCTACTCCTGCCCCAAACAATTCTGATGGGCAAGTCTGCAGGAAAGCCCAGGCAACCCAAATGTTGACCAGTACCTATGGTTACCTGCCCTCCACCATATTCACAGATGGTCTCTGGACCACATTTTTGAGAAACAACTCGTCTACACTGTACTTCCTTACCTGCGGCTCATCATCCACACCCCAGGACTCAGGACCCAGTCACATACACACCTAAACCAGCAGGTGCCTATCGTACTCGCCATGATGGTCGAAGCGTCTGGCAGGGACTTGGGATCTGCAGGACCCCAGGGAGACTGCATTCCACTCAGCGCTGCATTCACTCAGTGTTAATGCGCCCGGGGACACAAGAGCGTGGAGAACCCAAACCAAGCAGCAAGAGGGGAAAGGCGCCTTTGTATGTCTACCCTTCCAACAAAGCTCCCTCCCTGCCCCACTGCTGCTGGCAGGAAAACGGCCCAAATCCAGAGAAGAAAAGAGGATGGAAAAAGTGACATACTACAGAGGGCTTCCTCAAACCGCTGATTAGCTGCAGCAGCTCCTGTGCCAGCTCCACCAAAGCGCCAGGGGGCTCGGCAGGGCCAAGTGTGCACTCAGCAGTGAACTCAGAGAACCCCAAGACAGGACTCTAACCCAGCCACCAGGCAGAACTTCCACACCCGCAAAAAAGGACCAGGCGGTGGGGGGCCAGAGCAGGAAGTGAAGAAAGAGGCAGGCCGGCAGCTGGAGGGCAAGGCTAGAGCCCTCACCAGCAGCCACGGGCTGGGAGCCTGTAACCCCACCATGTGGCTCTGCAGGAGGGGGGTGGGGGGAGAAGCAGCAGAAAGGCATACTACTGAGGTTAGGGAGGCCATGGGAGGCCAGGGGACCCAGGGTCCTAATGACCCTTTCTTCCATTAGGAAAACACCGAAGACTCAATCCCTGGCCCCAAACTGCTGCTGGCTCAAAAATTAAGTCTGAACCAGCCAATCTCCATCCCAGATGAATCTCACAGAAACTGCCCTGGTTTAAACACGAACTCACACAAACCCCTTCATCACTCCAAAACATGAAATGCTCCAACACGACTCTCAAGGCCCAGTGAAGACGTCACCCCCCTTTAGGAACCAACTGTATTCCTGAAAAGTCGTCCACTGACCAAATTACTGCCTAACAAATTCAATTTCTCCACTGGCTTTCATTATAAAATAGACACATGCTCCTCTGAGAAAAACTGAGCCTCCAAGAGGAACAGAACATCACATTATGTTGTGAACCTTTTAGAGTCACCCATTTCTTTTAAAAAAATTTAAATCCTCACTGGGAATATGTTTTTTTATTTTTAGAGAGAGAAAGGGAGAGAGGGAAAGAGGGAGGGGAGGGGGGAGAGAGAGAGAGAGAGAGAGAGAGAGAGATGGAGAAACACAGCCAAAACCTAGGTATGTGCCCTGACCGGGAATAAAACCCACCACCCTTTGGTGTAAGGGACAACGCTCCAACCAGCTGAGCCACCCGGCCAGGGCTAATGTCACATATTTAATAGACAAGTATCCTAAAAGAATTTGATTCAAATTCAATCCAGAGTGAGGTCATTTTTAAATACACACATCACACCAAAGAGTATGCACATGAACTGGCTCACTCTCCAAACACTGTGCAAGATCCAGGACCCCTAATGTGTCCTGTTGCAACCAGTTTCTGTGTAAGGAGAGATGCCTAGAGCAGGACTTCTGGAACTCTGGGGAACAGTCAGCTGAGGAGACTGTTAAAACGTAGTTTGGGATTCTAATTCACGCTCCCAGGAAATGCTGATGCCACTTGTCCTTGGACCTTATTTTGAGTGGCAAAGTTGTGGATAATCAAGGCCCCTACCCAGTTCACGGTTTTTAAGCTGTGGCCTTCCCAGGCAGGTCAGCTTCATATGTAGAGGTGGCTGCCCACGCCCAGGAACTCTTGGAGAAAGCCAGTAGCCACATCAAAACTCAGAAAGCACCACAAAGAACAGCCAGCCCAGAAACAGAGGAGGAAGAGCTGGTCCTTGACTGGGTCACGGCAGAGCAGACACAAGGAGGAACAACAGGCACCCCAACCCAGAGAAGCTGAAAAGGGCACACGGACCCCAATGCCTAGAGGCAAAGGGGCTGTTCACCTTTGCCCCTGGTTACTCTGCCATCTACCCAAAAGGTGCATCGACCTTTTTAATAAACCAAATACGGACCCATTATAAACCACTGTACTGAATTCTAAAGGGAGAGCCCTTCAGTAAATTAAAACCCAACGCCTAAATATATGGGACAAAAATATGGAAGGTGTCCTAAGAGTCCAGAAGTTCATCAGGCATCCACTTTCTGGCAGGAGAGAGAGGACAATTTGGGGGATGAGGTGGAGCTGGGCCAAAGAGAGATGGGGAGCCCTAGCTGGTTTGGCTCAGTGGGTAGAGTGTTGGCCTGCGGACTGAAGGGTCCTGGGTTTGATTCCAGTCAGGGGCACATGCCCTGTGTTGCGGGCTCGATCCCCAGTGGGTGGCATGCAGGAGGATCAATGATTCTTTCTCATCACTGACGTTATCTCTCCTCTCTCTCTCTCTCTCTCTCTCTCTCCCTTCCTCTCTGAAATCAATAAAAAAAAATTTTTTTTTAAGAAAGAGAGAGAGGTGGGGAGGGAGTCCATGACTGGGGACTGGCCAGAGAGGAATGAAAGGTCTGAGAAGCCATGTGTGTTTTAGGCGTCAGGAATGAGACTGGTTGGGGTGGAATGGAGGGTTCCAGTTGGTGGACAATGTTTATTGTTGGGGTGACTGTAGAGCTGGAAAGGTATGTTGGAAGCACACCACAGGAGAGGAAGAACAAGAAAGGAGCCCTTTATATACTCATTACATTTAATCCTCAGCACAACTCCAGGAAGTAAGTACCTTTACAGAGGAGGCCAACTGTGAGGTCAAGAGATTTGCCCAGGGACACAGGGCCTGTCAGAGTTGGAGTTGCTGTTTTGCCAAACATTTCATCTCCACGGCCTGAACTCTCTCCACCACTCAACCCTGCTCTGAGCTCCAGGAGCTTGACGAGATCCTTTGGCAAGTGCGGTGCCTTTGGCAAGTGCGGTGCCTTTGGCAAGTGCGGTGCCGGGATCACCCGGGCCCTCCCACTGTCCTTCCCAACATCTAAGAAAGCCCATCACTGATAACAAGCAACTCCTAAGCCTGAATTACAGGCTGCAGAGCCTCGAGGAGTCTGCAGAACAGCCTCTCTCAGAACGTGACAATTTTACTTCCCCAAAGAAATAAGAGCCGGGAGGAAAGAATGGAGCGGGTGGGGGGTGACGATGGGAACGGGGATGGGGAATGACCACAACTGACCAAGCAGTTGGGGCCCAGAATCCCAGGTTGCAAATGTTAAGCCCTCTCCCTCCTCCTCCTCCTCCACTATACTTATCACAACAGGGATCTCAAAGTCTGGAAAGTTACTCAGCCGTTTACAGCGTCATTACCCAAACTTCAGAATGTCCCAACCTAGTCCCTTATTCCAACCTTATTAACAGCGGGGTCTCCCTACAACTCTGGCTAATTACACAAACAAGGAGATGGGAAAATCTACTGTAATCTATTTAAAAATCATTGCCCCCTGAAGTCATGCCGGCCAGGGGTGGATTGGGTCCCCCAATTTCGCTGGAAGACAGCAGGCGCCGAAGCCTTGACTGAAATTGTTTACAGCACATGGACAGGTCCCACACCAGGGCACATTTGGTGGAACTGATTTAAGGCTCTCATTAAAATGTTCCTTTGTTGAGCCCAAGACATCCCCCCACCCCCAGAGGAGATTCCAGACCTCCAGTCCCCAGCCCTCGGCCTGCCCTAACTTCCCCCATAGAAGCCCCCCCACTAAACACCAGTCACCCGATTAACATCCGTTAACATGAGTCCTCTTCTCACGGAAGGAATTTAGCATTTGTTGCACAAGAGCCCCGTCTCCACCAGAATCTCCCCTAGACTCCAGAACTCGAAACATCCGCGGCGAAGGCAGCCATGCCAGGCGACCCGCACGCCCAGACCCCAAACAGCTGGCTGACCTAGGAAGCCTGTGAGCTCGGGCTGCTCACCCATATGGCTGGGCCCCCATCCTGGCTGCACAAAAAAAAAAAAAAAAACTTCCATACTTCCTCTGGGAGCAGATGTGGGTTCTGCCAGGAGCCATAACCACCCCACACATCACAAGGAACACAGGGCAGCTCCACAAACACCTCCCACAAATCCCTGGAGCCTGTTCTTACCCCTGGGTCCTGGGCTACAATCACCTCTCCTTTTACAACCAGGGGTGGCCGAGATGTTGATTCCATGGGCACCAAAACCCCTCAGCAGCCGGCAGCCAGGAAGATGTCAGAAAAGGCCATTCTCTACTCCCCCCCTGCCTAAGGCCACTCTTCAAAGGAAGACAGTGATGAGCTCGGACCAGGTCCCCGGAGCAGGGCTCCCCAGGGAGGGTGGCTGCCACAATCATCCTCCAAGTTTCTTGTGGTTTATTGATGGGGGCCTATTGCCAGTCCAGGCTGTGCAGGTAGTTTGATGCTCTCCTGTAAAGCACTTCCATACCGCAGGGGTGACTCTCAGGTGTGACCCAGGCAGGGAATACAGGCGGGAAGGGGGTGAGGGGGGAAGCCCGGAGCAGGGCTCCCCAGGGAGGGTGGCTGCCACAATCATCCTCCAAGTTTCTTGTGGTTTATTGATGGGGGCCTATTGCCAGTCCAGGCTGTGCAGGTAGTTTGATGCTCTCCTGTAAAGCACTTCCATACCGCAGGGGTGACTCTCAGGTGTGACCCAGGCAGGGAATACAGGCGGGAAGGGGGTGAGGGGGGAAGAAGGCGGAGAGAGGGCCACGCCCTCGTGGAAATGCTGAGCGCTTGAAGAAAAGGCAGATTGGACTCTTTTTGCCTGCCTGGCCTGTAGAAAGCGGGGTTCGCTTCCTCGGGGAGGAGGCACAGGATGGGAATCCAGGAAGGAGCAGCGCAAACCCCGTCCGCACCTTTGCAGGCCGGCCATGCCCGATTTTGGCAGCGGCCTTCACACATTCGTCACCGCGACAGCCTGGGACTCCGCTCCCCAGATTCAGCCCCGGCTGGGAGTGGGCTCGGGCCCAGGAGCTGGAGGAGACGGGGCGGCCCTGATTCCTCCCTTCTCCCGCCCTCGC
>NW_005355115.1:4315408-4329317 GCF_000412655.1 Myotis brandtii
CTGGATCCCGGGCGGAGGGCGGCCCGGGAGAGTGCCCGGGACCTGAGCGCGGTAGGGTGAGAGACTGTGCCTCCGCCTGATCTGCGAGGACGCGGGGACCACAGTGACTTTTGATTCCGTGACCCCTGGGGAGGATGGTCAGCTCGGGGCCTTCTAGGGGACTCTGACCAACAGTTCCCCCAAGTCCGCGGGTGGGAGGGAACTCTGCAACCTGAAATCCTTAGCGAGACCTAGAACAGACGACTGTCCTTGGTGTCCCCCACGCAGGGTAACCTGGAGATACGGCGGAGCCTGGAGAGATGAGGAACCAGTGCACGGCTGGGCTCTGGTTTGGCTCTGGACCACCATGAGCCCAAAGGTAGAAACTGACTGGACTCGGAGCGCCAGGCTGACGGCTGTTAAACTGACAGATTCATCCCAAGTCCATCTCCAGGCAGTCTGGGCTGTGTCAGGGCATGGCCAAGTCTCCAGCTGTGGGGAGGCCCAGCACAGCCTTGTTCCAGGCACCCCCACCCCAGCGCCACCACCCCCACATTCTTTCTTTGTTGTGAAAGCAGCAAGGGGTGTAGGAGGCGGGTCAGGAGGAGTCAAGCTTTAGAAGATGGGCCCCAGCTGCTGTTCAGGCCTCCAGGATATGCTGAGGGGATGGAGAGCGAGTGCCTCCTTCCCCTCTGGCTCCGGAGGGCCCCCCAGGCCTGCTTAGACCTCCCTTCCCCCCAGCAGCTGGAGGAGGAGGGGCAGCCACAGAGGGCCTCACAGCCCGGGAGCAGTGGCGCCAGGACTCCAGGGTCCTGCCACATGGCCACCACATGTCCCTGACAACCCAGCCACAGCACCTTCTCCTTGGGGTGTGGGCCTCCTCCCCCACCCCCCAGATGCCTTCCTGCAGGCCCTGCTGGAGAGGATACAAACAGGGAAGGAAGAGGGGAGAGATCCAAGAATCAACACTCCTGTTGCCCCATCCATCACTGCCCCTCACCCTTCCCTTCCGTGAAGGGCTCCAACACAACCCTTGCTTCCTACCCTCTTCAATCAGGACTCAAGTGGCAGAATGGTTACCTGATTCTTTTATTTAAGAAAAGTGAAATACATGGACCTGAAGTGAGGCAGCCGAGGGAACAAGAGAGGCCAGGGCCAGGTATCTTGCTTGGCCAGCCCAAAACCTCTGACAGATAAGCCAGCAGCAGGCTGCATCTCTGAGGTGCATACCTGCTCCTTACCCACCTGGGAGCCTCAGAGCCAGCTACTCGAGGACCACAGGGTGGGGAGAGGATGTCCTGAGGGTCCTTGAAAAGGATTCCTGAGGAGGGAGCTGAGACCCTAAGGGCAGCAGCAATCTTCTGGTTAACTGTTCCCCTTCACTGTCCCCCCAAGGGGCTGGAAGAGCCTGGAGCAAGAGGGAGTGCTGTGAGGGCTGTGGGGGAACCCAGGAGACCTGGGGGGTGGGTTGAATGTCAGCTTCTTGAAGAGAGGTCCATAGTGCTGGCACTGAGGCCTCGGGAGACCTGAAACAGACAACATAGGCCATCAGCCCAGGAACCTCAGCCTCCTGAAGACTGTCCCCTGGAGTCTGTCCATCTCGTGGCTGCAGTCTTATCTCTTGACCTACGATGGACCTGTAACCTCAACCCCAAGATCTGAGGCTTTGCTAGGATTTTCCAGAAGGCCACAGTCTGGTGGAGAAAAGACCTGGAAGAGCCACATGAATATTGGCATATACTTTGAATGTGTTGATGCAAGTGGTCATTTCCGTTAGAATGTCATTACTGTTTTTTCAAAAGGAGATGATTGGATACTTTTTTCTTTTTCCCTTTTTCTTGACTACTGAGTCCCCAAGGTAAGGTGTCTGGTGGCTACAGGAGGAAGAGCAATTAGAAACCCCAAATCTTTCTTGAATTATTACTAATTCTAAAGTACCAGTTTAGAGAACACTGATTCCTGTTACCCCCTCATGAATTTAATTGCTACTATCTCTGACCTGAAACTGTCCCTCCCTAGTCACCACCACCACCACCAAGCTGCCTGCCTGATTCCGGCTGCCAGGTCCAGTTCCCCAGCCAGAGTCTTCATCCCAGATGACTCTCTCTCTTCCCTAACTCCCCCTGGGCTTGCTCTAAGGCTGTCCTTTCTTCCTCATCCACCGATAAGCTCACCAGCACTGCTCTCACCTGCAGGGGTGCGGCACTGGGATGGTTCAGATAGTTTAAGGAGGCTGCCCGCTTCATGTTGCTGCTACAATGGAAAAGAAAGAATTGAGGCCTCTTCCTTCCTTTTTTTTTTTTGTTAGCCCTCACCCAAGGATATTTTTTCCATTAGTTTTTTCCTTAGAGAGAGTAGAAGGGAGGGGAGGGGAGGGAGGGAGGGAGGGAGAAACATGGATGTGAGAGAGACACATCAATTCGTTTCCTCCTGCACATCCCTGACCCAACCCGGGGTCCAGAATGGAACCTGCAACCAGGGTATGTGCCCTTGACCAGGAATCCAGCCCTCAATCCTTCAGTGCTCGGGCTGACACTCTAACCACTGCTCAGTGGCCAGGGCACTTCCTCTTGAGTGTTACTAAGGCTGTGGGCCTGCCACACAAAAGCAAGTCACTGCCTCCTCCACATCACCCCCCTCCCCGCCCCCAACACACACACACTTTCTTATCTTCATCGGTAAAGAGCATCTCCTCAGGTGTCTTTTCCCCCTACTGGGACACCATTTTTCCTGAACGCTCTCCATGGACATCCCATTGACCTGCTCTATGATTCTTCTCCAGAGGTGAGAGGCCCAGAGGCTTTGGAGGACAGGGCTCACCTGCCTGCTTTGCCATTTCTCATTCTCACTGTGTACCTGGAGGACCGAGGTTCGGTTCCCTGAAGCTTCCTCACCAGGAGTTCACTGCTTCTACGAAACACATCTCGGATCCTGCCGAGAGAGCCACTCCTCTGCAGGGTCCCACTGCCATCCTGGTGGAGAGGGGTGGGGAACAGGAGCTAAGGGGACCCCATGCAGACTGGCTTCTGAGTCTACTCCTGCCATTTATTCTGCACACACACCCCTCCCCCAAAGGCCCAGGGACTGAAAACCAGAGCCCAGCCACTAGCTGGCTGGTAGATTCCTCTGAGAGGGAGGGTCTTGACTGAACTGGAGTGGGGACATGTTCTCATATCCTTCATGGACAGGCTCAGAGCCTCTCACTGACACCAGCAGGCAGGGGCAGGAGAGACCCAGGGGCAATTGCCAGACTTACCCCTGACCACTCCACAGCCACAGAGGCATCTTCACCGCCCTCGTATCTCACGCTGCTCCCAGGACCCTCCTGGGAGGTCCTTCCACTGTCGCCCTCCCCAAGCAGCTCAGCCACCTTGGTCTGGCTGATAGGGTCAGTGCCCTGGAAGAAAAGGTAGAAGCTGGGACTTCCCACTCCTTACTCCTCAGGATGGGTCTTTCAAACCCTCTTTCACCATCAGCCACAGGAAGGAAGACACTTTTCCTTGTGATGTCCCAGTACACAAACTGGAACGATACCCACCTTTTCTATGTGCGATGCATTCCTACGTATAGATGCATATATATGTTTAGCCATGGCACACACTGAATTGCTTTCTGGACCCACTAATGAGCTAACACCCACAATTTGAGACGCTCTTGACATTGGGCTCCCCTCACCCACACCAGCCATGCATGCCTCTCTTTAACAGAGTCTTCAAATTGTGGAAGGGCAGGGCTTCCCTTTTAATAATCCCTTTCAGTGAAGTGAACCTTGAACTTGGATTTCTGACTGCAAAGGGCAGGTAGGGGTAAGAACACACTTAAAACCACCACAACCACAAGGGTTATCACCTTCCTCTCCAGGTCTCCCTCCTTGGTCCCTCCACTTGTTCTTCCGAGACTCAGAAGAAGCCTCAGTGGTCTTGTCCCTAGGGCACTATCTCGGGACACCCTCCCCCTCCCAGTCTCTGACCTGTTTCCGGGAACGCAGGGCACACTCCTCCAGGGTCTCAGCTGCCTCCAGCTTTCCCTGGCGCCTGTACAGAGCTCCTAGGTTTCTCAGAGTGGTGTTCACTGTGGGGCTGTGGGGGGTGAGACCAGGGAAGGAGGTGAGGATGGGCTCTAAAAAGAAACAGGAGCCCTAGGTGGTTTGGCTCAATGGATAGAACATCGGCCTAAAGACCAAAGGGTCACGGGTTCGAGGGAAGCCCTGCAATTCCACAATCTGCAGGCTGCTTTGAGGCCCGGGCCCTGGTCAGGGCTCGTGCAGGAGGCAACCAATTGATGTATTTCTCTCATCAATATTTCTCTCTGTCTTTCCCTCTCTCTTCCACTCTCTCTAATAAATCAATTGAAAAATATCCTCAGGTGAGGATTAAAAAAGAAAAAAGAAACAGGAGAGGGAGAGAGCAGAGCTAAGGCCAAGGCAAGTCAAAGGGAGGAAAGGGAAACGTCCAGGAGGCCAGGATCAGGGCTGAATGGAGGGCCTCAGAGGCCAAGCCACCTTCTCACTGCCGCTTACCTGCTCACTTTGCAGGCCTTGTACCAGCCTCCGTACTCTGCGTAGGGTGTGCCACCTTCCCGGTGCCGGGTCTGCAGGACAGAAGGGGAGAGGAAGCCAGAGATGTGACTACAGAGATTTGGGGTGCAAGCTGGAGCTGGGCTAGGGTGCAGGCTGGGTTGGGGAAGGCACCATGCATCTGGGGCTGGTGCTTGGTTGGGAAGTGAAGAACTGGGCTAGTGCCAGGAGTAAGACAGAGGCCCTGGGAGCCTCAGGCTCCCCAGGCTGACTCCCCCCACTCACTTTGCTCATTTCCTCCCGCTCCTCTGCATGCATCCAGATGGGCTTGTGGTTATCTGGGGGTGATACATGGGATGGCATGGCAAGGTTAGAAAACTGAGCTTTACAGTATGGGGGGAGCCAGGACCCAGAGGCCCACAGGGCTGGACTAAAGGGGTCTGGCTCCCCCTGGGAACCACTGTGGCCTAACCCCCAACCTTCAGTCTGCATTTCTTTCCCTCCCAGCAGCTCCCTCTCTAGGCCATCACCACTCACCATCCACAGACCCAAACTCCTGCACATGGGCTCGGGTCAGGATCTCTTTGTAGAGCGTCTCCGCCTCAGCATATTTACTCTGTTTCAGGTAACAGGAAGCCTGGGGGCAGGAAGGCAAAAACACAGGAGCAAGAGATGGAGCAAGCTCTCAGCCAGGCTCAGGGACTTCCACTTCGTGTTCTCTTTATGACTTTCCCCATAGATCCTCCTCACACCTCCTTTCCTAGCTATGGTCAAGAGTATTCCCACTCCATCCTAAGAGGCTGTAGGACTTCTGCTTCCCACTGGAATGAAGCAGATCCCTCAGCCCCAAAGACAGCCCCAGAGATGGCACAAAGGTGATGGTGTTAATGTACCAGACGATGATGCTGTCCCCTCCCCTCCTTCCACCCACTGTGGCCCCTCGTCCCTTACCAGGTTGTTCTTGGTCCGGGCTACATTAGGGTTGTCTGGTCCCAGCTGCCCTTCATAGATGGCCAGTGCCCGCCGGTAATAGCGTTCCACAGCCTCATACTTGCCCTGGTTTTGGCACAACAGGGCCAGGTTGTTCAGCTGCTTTGCCACATCTGGGTGGTCAGTGCCCAGGACCTGAAGGGAAGCAAAGGAGGGATAGGTGGCTGTAAGTATGTGTGTCCGTGTGTGCACACACATGCACATGCACCTACAGGGAACAGGGAAAGGGAATGACAGAAGAGAAGACAACCAAGAAACCAGAAACACCAATTAGAAAGGATATATGCACCCCTATGTTCATAGCAGCACAGTTTACCATAGCTAAGATTTGGAAGCAGCCCAAGTGCCCATCAGCAGATGAGTGGATTAGAAAACTGTGTTACATCTACATAATGGAATAGTACGCCGCTATAAAAAAGAAGGAACTTTTACCATTTGCAACAGCATGAATGGAAGTGGAGAGCATTGTGCTAAGCAAAATAAGCCAGTCATAGAAATATTAATATCACATGATTTCACTCATATGTGGGATATAATGATCAACAAAATCTGATGAACAAAAATAGATCCAGAGACAAATGGTAGGGGAGGTGGGGGGGCGGGGGGAGGTTAGAGAACAACCAAAGGACTTGTATGCATGCATATTAGCATAACCAATGGACACAGACACTGGGGCAGTGGGGGCTTGCCCGGGGTAGGAATAGCTGCGGGAAAAAGGAGATGTATGTAAAACTTTAGACAATAAAAAAAATAATTAAAAAAAAAAGAAAAGAGAAGACAAGGCAGAGATAGGGAGGTAAGAAACAAAGAAGTGAGGCAAGAGGGTAAACCAGAAGACAGATGCTGGAGAAGGGGTCACAGCAGCAGGGAAGAATGTGGAGAGGATGTGGGCACCTTTTCTCGGATCTCCAGTGCCCGCTGGCACAGTGGCTCCGCCTCCTTGTATTTGCCCCTTTTACCATAGAGCACAGCCAGATTGTTGAGTGTGGCAGCCACCTAGGAAGACAGGCCTGTCCCCTCAGACACTGGTGCTTTCAAGGACGTTGAGAGTTGGAGGTCCTCCCCGACGCTGCACACCCCCAAGAGAAACGGACTCTGCCACCCTAGCCAGAGTCAGGGGAGGGGGAATTGCTGAACTGGATGGCCCTGGGGCTCTCTATGGGGGGCATCGCCCCCTAGGGGCACTTTTTTATATTTCTGAAGGCGGGTTTTATTTGTGTGGTGTTTTTGTTTGTTTGTTTGTTTGTTTTTGGTTGCCATGAATATTGGGGACCTTATTACCTTTGGGGAGGCAAGGAAGCTACAGATGTTCTGCAGGTGTGGAATAGCTCGGCCAAATTTTGAATGTCCTGCCTGACATTCTCTGACAAATGTAAGCTTTGACACTTTGTGGGACATCAAGACACAGTGATGTTTTCTGAGATACAGCATCTCTGTCTATCACATGTCATAACATAGGGAATCATTTTCACACAGTTCACTTTCAGAAATATCTTATTTCTCATTTTCTCCATTTTGACAACCCATCGTTTACCTTAGCATGCTACCCCTGCTTATTTCTCTCTGTTTTATGATATACAAATAAATCTGGTCTGTTGTTATTCTAACACTATATTTTAATCTCGTATCCACCAATCCTTCTGCTGTCATTTTTAATACTTATTTTTTTAAATATGTTTTTATTAATTTCAGAGAGGAAGGGAGAGGGAGAGAGACGTAGAAGCATCAATAATGAGAGAGAATCGTGATTGGCTGCCTCCTGCATGCCCCCTAGTGGGGATCAAGCCCACAACCCATGTGCCCTGACCCGGAATAGATCTGTGATCTCCTAGTTCAGAGGTCAATGCTCAACCCCTGGGCCACACCTGCAGGGTTAATACTTATATAGAATGGTTTCCTGGTCTTACCCCTTCTAAATATAAAGTTATTCATTATATATCAGACTACTATATCATATCTTCTAGCATAGTTATATTCAGTACAACTGTTATATTGTATTTTTATTTCATTTTAATGTATTGTATATATTATTTTATTATAAATTACTTTCCCTGTTTCACTTTCATATTAATAAGTTATCATTCAATGTTTTGGAAATTATATGTGTAGGTAGATTACATAATCTATGAATTAAGTTTCTGGAAAATATTCATTATAAGGAGGAGTCATTTGGCCCTGGCTGATGTGGCACAGTTGGTTGAGCATCATCCCATGCACCAAAAGGTTACTGGTTTGATTCTCAGTCAGGGCACATGCCCAGGTTTTGGGCTTGATCCCCAGTAAGGGGCATGTAGAAGGCAGCTGATGGATATTTCTCTCTCTCTCTCTTTCCATCTCCCTTCCTCTTTCTCTCTAAAATCAATAAAAACTTTTTTTTAAGGAGTCATTTGGGTCTCAGAGTTGGGATCAGTGGACAGTGCCTGGAAGAAAGGAGTCCTCACATCTCCTTCTTGAGCATCCCCAGTGACTAAGCTGCGGGCGGAGGATGGACAGCTAAGAGAGACCAAAAGAGCATGGGGGAAGGAGGGCAAGGAATACTGACCGCAGGGTGGTCCCGGCCCAGGGTGCTCTCCCGGATGCTGAGGGCATCATTCAGCAGGTGGGCAGCTTCCTTATATTTATTC
Organism: Myotis brandtii; assembly: GCF_000412655.1. Taxonomy (NCBI): domain Eukaryota; kingdom Metazoa; phylum Chordata; class Mammalia; order Chiroptera; family Vespertilionidae; genus Myotis; species Myotis brandtii. The sequence continues at coordinate 4,323,518 of NW_005355115.1, forward strand.
TGGTCCCTGGAAGAGGACAAAAGTATCAAGGGGTTACAGTGAACTCTGCCCCCAAGCCCTCTCCTTCCCTCCTATCCTTTGGGATCTGAGATACATTTAGGGATTGGACCCACCATGAGGAGACACGAAGCCCCATGTGAGCAGTGACAGGTTCACCAACACACCCATACTGTATGCAAAACTCGCCATGTCAAGAGGAGCCACCGGTTATTGGACACAAGAAGCAGAGAAAGAGACCCTCCCCAGGAGACAGACTGGGCAAGCAAAGAGCCTGAGAAAGGAGTATTCTCTAAGGTCAAGGGCTCAGGTATGGATAGAATGAGAGTTCTGGTACAGAAGAAAGCCTCCAAGTGGCATACACCTGGAAGGCCCAGCAGGGAGAAGAGATACCCAGTGGAGAGGAGGAGCGGGAGCCAAAGATGGATCAAGGTGGAACCTGGAAGCAGATTTGTGGCCAGAGGGAGGGCAGTGCTCACCGATACACCAGAGCAAGGATGTTGAGCATGGTTGCAACATCTGGGTGGCCCCGGCCAGATGTGCGCTCCAGGTCCTCCAGTGCCTGCTTACAGAGCGGCACGGCCACCTCGTAGCGACCCTGAGCTGCATACTGGATCACCAAGTTGTGCAGAGTCCGTAATCTCGCTGGGATCTCATATCCGCTATGCTGGGCGCCCTGGCCACGTGACACTAAACCATCCCAGAAAACGAACAGGAGACTTCCTCAGGGACTCTCCCTCTCTCCTTTGCTGCCTGCCCTCCGCACCCTTACTTCCTGTCTTATTCCACGCCTGCACCTGCCCCCGCCCCCACCAGGCTCTCTCTCTGGAGATCTGCCTCAACTATTATTCTTTTGCCCACTCCCTTGAACCTGTCCCATTTGTTCACCCAGTAATTCATTCACTCAACAAACATTTCCTTCATAAGTATGAGCCAGGGGCTGTGCCAGAGATACAAAGATAAGAGAGACCTGGTTCTTTCCCTGGAGGAGCTCATGTTCCTCCACTCCAGGGTCACTCTCCCACTCAACCGTGAACTCCTTACTGCCAGCCCCCTGTTGTTCGCATCTCGGTATGCCCAGCGCCTAGCACAGTACCTGGCAATGTTGATGGGTAAGAAATGATGGGGAGGCTGAGGAAATCAGAGTACCAGCCAAGTCTCTGCCCCATCTCCAGAGGAAGATGGAGAACTATTTCTGGATGGTGGGCATCCTTTGTACGGGGGCTGGGGGAGGGGGCACAGCTGGGCCAGGCTCCTGCTGCCCCTCTTCACCCTCCCACTCCAGAGACAGACTCACAGCCATTGCTTGGGTCTTCTTCTTCCTCATTGGGGAAAAGGTCATCCAGGGAATCCTTGGTGGCATCACCCTCCTTCTCCTCCTAGAAAGAAAGCAGCAGCAAAGATATCCCCCCAGGAACCTCTTCAGGGCCCCTTGGAACCATGAAATCCCTGACAGGTGAGGTCCAGGAAACGAACCCTGTTCATGTCCCTGGCCCCGGGAAGCCCAGCATTCCTCTCACCAAGCTAAGGCCTCTCATTTGCAAATCTCAACTTTCCCTTTCTTCACATTCAGAGAGCTTCCTTCCTAAGTACCCTCATTTTCCCGCCTCCACCTCTCGCCCCCTCAACTCCTGTAATTATAGTCCTGTGTGTTTACATTGATTATATGTCTGTCCTGTCTGTCCTGAGGGCAGGGAGTGTGTGATCTTACTGACACGTACCCATCATCTGCCACGGCTCATGCTGGACTTAGTGCCCAACCCTCACTGTCTAACCTACTTTCACACGGGCAACTCTGCTGTGCCCACAAGGCATTGCAGCCTTGTACAAACACCTCCAACCCTGCTGCCCAGCTTCCCCATTGTGTCCCATGCAACCAGCACACTTTCCCTGGAATAGACCAGCTTCCCAGCCCTGGAGCCTTATCTACGACACCCCACCACCCAGTTTAGAAAGCTCCTCCCTCTCCCTCATCATCCATCAAAATCTATCCGAACTCCTAACCATTTAAATGTAAAAATCTAACCTACATCTCACCATCCCTGCACCCTGCCTCCTCTGTGACTCTTTCTCAGACCATTCCAATCCTCAGAAACCTGTCTCCTTGCAATTCTTCCCACACTGACTGGATCCCTCACCCAGCACCAAGCACTTGCTGCTTTGTGTTGTCCCACATGAGTTCTCATACGTAAGTCTTGTTCCTACAGCTACATTATAAGGTCAAAAAAACCCAGAAACTCTCTTTTCTAGTTCTTTACATGTCTCCTATATGCATCTTCTTGAACTGCCTAAGGCATAAAGATATATAAATGCCTGTTGAGTGAAAGTTAAATTTCATACATCTTGAGAGCAAATTTTAGGAGGTTCTTGTTCAACTGGGCTATGCTTTCCCTAATTGCAGCACTTAGGATTCTGGATTGGAACTGTCCGGGTGTTTATCTGTCTCCCCCGCACAAATCTATAATTGTGAGAGCAGGAACTCTGCCTTGTCCACTGTTGCATCCCCAGGGGAGTGCACAGTGCCTGGCATATGTGATAGTCACTTAGTGAAATGTTGATTGAATGAGTGAATATCCTTTCCCCTTGCTGTCAGCTGGAGCTGGGGTCAGGACCTGAATTCTGCCGGGTGGGGCAGGCTGAGCAGCAGTGTTGCCCCTGCAGATGATGGGGCCATTGCCCCATGACTGTGGTGACTCCCAGCTATCCGAACCCCCCACCCTGGCAGCCTCGCCCGCACACGCTTACCGTGGTGTGCCCATCGTCGTCATACTGCCGTAGCTGCCCCAGAAACTCCAGGTGCTTCTTTTCCTCCTCCAGCTGAGCCACGGCCTGCTCGCTGCGCTGTAGCCGCTGCTGGGTACCTGCCAGCTCGTCCCGGAGCCACTGGTTCTCCTGGCACAGCCGCCGCACCTGAGCCCGCAGCTTCTGTTTCTCCGACTCCACTGTGCTCAGGTGGCTGGCCAAAGCCAGCATCACCTAGGTGGGCACATCCTGTGAGCACCAGATGCTGGCTAGGAGTGTTCAGAGATAGGCAGGAGGAGTGGTGGCAGGACTAGCAGGAGCCAGGAAGTGGGGTTGGGGAGCAATGGCTCCACCTTCAAAATATACCCTGAATCCAATTTCTCACCAACTCCATAGTCACCATCCTAGGCCAAGCCACCGTCAATTCCTACCCAACAGCCAGATGATCTTTTTAAAATGTTATCTCTCCTCTCCTCATCCTTATGTTGACTTACAAGTTCGACACGATCTTCCCCCTCTCCCCAACCGCATTACCTCTTGAACTTCATTTTCTATTTTGGTCCCCCTCATTCACTCTACTGTAGCCACACTGGCCCTCACTGAGCTCATTGAAAAGGCCCTGGTTCGCCCTGGCTGGTTTGGCTCAGTGGATAGAGTGTTGGCCTGTGGACTTAAGAGTCCTAGGTTCAATTCCGGTCAAGGGCACATGCCCAGGTTGAGAGCTCAATCCCCAGTAGGGGGCGTGCAGAAGGCAGCCAATCCATTCTCTCTCATCATTGATGTTTCTATCTCTATCCCTATCCCTTCCTCTCTGAAATCAATAATAAAAAAAATTTTTTTTTAAAAAGGCCCTGGTTCAGGGCCTTTGCACTTGCTGTCCACGCTGCTTAGGGTGCCTTTCCCCCATTTATTGCATGACTCATTCCCTCATCCTCAAACCTTTGCTCTAATGTCACCATTTCAGTGAAGCCTTTTTTTTAAAAAAAAAAAAAGTTTTTATTAATTTTAGAGAGATGGGAAGGGAGAGGATAAAGAGATGGAAAAAATCAATGATGAGAGAGAATCATTGGTTGGCTGCCTCCTGCTGGGGAGCGAGCCCATAACCCAGGCATGTGCCCTGACAGGGAATCGAACTGGTGACCTCTTGGTTCATGGGTCTACACTCAACCACTGAGCCACCCTGGCCAGGCCAGTAAAGCCCTTTTTTGACCACTCTATCTAAACTCATATGCCCTCTCCATACTTCCTAATCCCCTTCCCTGCTTTAATTTTATTCTTTTATCCTTAGCAATTATCACTGTGGCATACTGAATCATTTACTAATTTATGTATGTATTGTCTGCCTCTCCCAGCTAGAAAGCAAGCTCTAAGATGGCAAGGATTTTTGAGTGTTGTGTTCATGATGTGTCTCTAGTGCACAGAAGAGTGGTGCCTGGCACATAGTAGGAGCTTAATACATATTTACTGAATGAATGAATGAATGAATGCAAGAATCTAGGACAAGGGGATCCAAGTGATCCCAAACCTCCAATCAGACGACTGCTCCTCCATGGGCCACTTGGCACCCTGTCTTCCCTCTCACCTGGGCCTCACTCAGCCCCAGCTCGATGTTTTCCATGGAACGGCGCAGCTGCCGAGCCTTCTCACGCATCACCAGTCCTTCTTCATGGCCTCCCTGCTGCAGACACTCAATGGTATGGGACAGGCTTTGCAGTACAGCCTGGTGTTCACTGTGCAGGGCCTCCAGCCCTTGGCTCACCAGCCGAGTGCTGCCCAGGATCTCCTCCTGGCTGAGCCGGTGCCCTGCAGGTTCATCTCGCTGCCCCAACACCAGGCCCGACATCCTGGCCTGGGGGACCCTGCCTGGGCTGGGGAAACAACAGAGCTCCAGTGAGGTGAAAATAAGAAAGGGAGCTGAGCACCTTGGTTCGAGGGTGGTGAGGATCCAAGTTAAGAGAGGAGAGAGGGTACGGGCAACCGTGTGTTTTAACTGGAGAGAGACCGTGACCAGGGGGGAGGGAACCTACAACACTAAAAACACAAAGCTTAAGGTTGTGGGAAAGAAAGAGGGAGAGGAAATGACTTAAACCGAGAGAGAGAGAGAGAGAGAGAGAGAGAGAGAGAGAGAGAGAACACAGGTCCTGATAACTAGCAGAGGGATTTAGAACTTAGGACCAAAACAGAAAAGGAACTGGAGGACAGCTTGGGTTAGGAAAAGGCAGCAGGAGACGAAAGACAGCACTAAAGGAGCACAGGGCGTTTGGGGAGAGTTGCAAAGGGAACAGGGTTAAAGCAGACAGGAGACTTTGCAGGAAATAGTGCCGAGGTTTTGGGGAAAGGGAAGGGTACGTTTCAAAGTTAAATCAGGGAAAGGAAGAAAACAGGAGCCCTCATCGCAGGACCCAGATGCAAGGGCCCCAGCAGGCTCCAGGGCTTCAGGCTGCGGCATCTGCAGACCTGGTCAGCCCTAACTCTTTCCCCACAAGTTTCCAACCCATATTCCCCACCCTCCAGGCCTCAGGCTATCTTCTTCCGTCCTCGAAAGGGCCTGTCTCTCATCTTTGCAGTCCTCTTACCTGTTTCCTGAGCACAGCCCGTGGCTGGGGCGCTCAGGCCGGAGCCCGGAAGACACTCGGATCGGCAGCCAGGGACTCGGAAGGACCTGCCCTGCCCAAAGTCCAGGAGTCCAGCGTTTCACCCCTTCTCTCACCACTTCACAGCCACCCAGAGGACCTGGCACGGAGCCCCACCCAGGACAAACACCCTCCCTCCTGCTGCAAGGCAGCGGGTGTCCCTCCTCCTTCCCCAGCCCGGGGAGCTGTTCTCCCCAAGGAGGGAGCGAGCCCTGACCGGGGACCTGGCCCGCGAGAAGAGGCGCGTCTGGTTAAGACAGTGGTTCTCAACCTTGGCTGCACGTTAGAATCACCTAGGAATCTTTTTTAAATCCTGATTTCTGGGCCTCATCCTCCGGAAATTCTGTTTCTTTGTTATGGGGTGAAGCCACAACATTAGTAACAAAGACACAGAATTTCCAGAGGATGAGGCCCAGAAATCAGGATTT
>NW_005355115.1:4329366-4333868 GCF_000412655.1 Myotis brandtii
GAGGATGAGGAGAAATCATTATTTTAAAAAGATGCCCAGGTGATTCTAATGTGCAGCCCAGGTTGAGAAGCACCGGGTTAAGAGGAAGGAGGAAGACGTGCTCACTCCCGGCGCGGCCACTGCCATGGCTGTCTGTTAGGATCACCTGCTAACCGGCTCGGAGAGTCGCCTAAGGGGCCTCCCAGCGCCTGACGGTGCGGGGAACGGTGCCGGGGCTGCTGGGCGGCTGCAGGGCCACAGGGGCCCTGGGCCCAGGATGGGGAGAGTGAGATGGGCGGGGGTGGCGGGGGAGGTGCAGGTGGACGATCGAGGTCTGCGTCGCGGGAGAGGACTCAGCGGCCCAACAATCCCGAGGTCAATGAGTCAGTTGGTAGCGCAGGGGGCGGGGCAGGCCGACTGACTGCCTGTCTGTCTGTCTGGACACTGAGGGGCGGGAAGAAGCGCAGGGGGCGGAGTTTTTTAGTCTGTCTGGAGTTGAGCGAGGTCAGTCGGCGGGGTGTGTTATCTGTCCGAGAGTGCGGGAATAAGAGGTAGCGGGACCTCAACCCTCCGCCCCAGAGTTACTCTCAAAGACTCACCCGCGCGGTGTCGATCTGGCTGCCGCCCTGGCCGGTACTGCCCCTTTAAATCCATCATGGCTGCCGCTCGAGGCAATTGTTTTGACGGCTCAGAGGGGCGGGGCCTGCTCCCGAGTCACGCGACCTAAGAGCCGCCCGAGGATTGGCTCTGACCACGCGCAGGCAAGAACGGAGGTGTGTACGCGGCGTGCTCGCCGGGTCCCCTTCCGCCCCTTTTACGTCATGAGGGAGCGACGGCCCAGGGGATCTTTAGCGTCATCTCGGAGCGCCAGCCGCCGGGCTAGAGGTAGTGGTGGCGTGCTGAGCCCGGCGGTACCTGGCTACACTCATGGCTCTGCGGGTACTGACCCGTGCTCTGGGCTCTCTGAGTCTGGCGCCCCCGGCTGCCGCCGCCCCCGGCCCGAGTGTGCTCCCGACCGCCCAGGTAACCCAGCTTACCAGGGAATGAGGCTGTTTCCGCTCGGGCCGCCGGAAAGGGGACACCCGGGGGTGGGAGGCGGGGATGCGAGACTGGTCGTTAGTCACGCCGGCCCGTGACCTTGGATAAGTCACTCTAACCCTCAGTTTTCTCCTCTGTAAGTGTTGCTATCTCACAGGGCCGCTGGATTCCTCGGACGAGATACTGGAGGTGAAAGTGCTTTATGAATAACCGGTTGTACAAGTCTCAGTAGTAATTGACATTTATTGAGTGCCTAGCACAAGCCAGGCATAAGTAATAGAAGTTTTAAATACGTGAACTCTTTCAAATCACTCTGTAAGGTAGTTATACCTCATGTTATCATGAGAGAAAACTGGTGAGTAGTTTAAGGTTATACACCAACTATTGGAGCTAGTCCGACTGGCTTCAAAGCCTGAGATTATGCAATGGTTATGATATCATAACCATTATAAAAACCATTAAGGATGAGATTAGAGAATGCAGAGTGAGATACCAAGAACAGGAGCCTAAGGTTCCTAGTGGGCAATTGATGAGTCACAGAAAAGAAAAGTTGAAAGTCTTGCTCTGTCTGGACCTTGGGCTGATGGTAGAGTTTGGCAGATGCATACCTTTTTTTAAAAAGACATGTTTTTGTTGATTTTTAGATAGAGAGGAAGGGAGGAGAGAAAGATAGAAACATCACTGAGAGACACATCGATCGGCTGCCTCCTGCACGCCCACTACTAGGGATGGAGCCCGCAACCCGGGCATGTGCCCCTGACCGGGAATTGAATCCGGGGCCTCTTGGTCCATGGAATGACACTCAGTCCACTGAGCTATACCAGCTGGGCAGCAGATGCATACTTAAAATTCAAAACCTACTCTGTGAAATTCTGGGAATACAAGAGGGAACAAGGCAGAAATGATGCCGACCTTCCATTTGTATCTGAAAAACTCCCAGAAACATAGTGCACATGGGCAAAAGGCATTGGTGCTGATGGTGGTACATGGATGTGTGGAAGTTCCCAGCTCTGGAAAAGGGAGTTGTTTAGGGAAGGAAAAGTTTCCTGGAGAAGGAGAATTGAGCCAGAATTAAGAGACGCACCAAGGGGAGAACATTTCATTACAGAAACACTTCAAAGGTACAAGGATCAAGTGAGGAGAGGTAATCCACGTGCATACACCTGGATAAACATTCCACACTGTTACGTGTACAAGCTGTGAAGGGTAGAGTTTTTAGACAGCTGATCTGGGACACTTCCAGTAGGAGGTGGGCTACAAGCCAAACTTGATGGTCACTCTGCCCTCTCGGTTCTATGATGCTTCTTCAGTTAGCTTTCAGGTGAAAGAGGTTTATGTTTATCTCCAGGCGACAAGCAATGCTCTCCAGCTGCCCTCTGCCTCGATGTTGCTCCCCTGCCGCCCGTTCCTTACCTCTGTGGCCCTGAGTGCCAAGTTTGTGTCCTGGAAAAGTCGTACCACGTATACCGTTGCACCACAGAAAATGAGGAAATCTGGAGGCCGAGACCACACAGGTGGGAGCAAGGGCAAGAGGATTTAAACAATAAAGGGAAAAAAACATGGTAGGACTCTAGTTCTGTATGTTGGTACAGGCAGAGGGATATGATTAAAACACACTTATTGGCTTTCTTTTACATGCAGGATGAGTAGAATACAAAGCAACAGGCAGGTGGTCTGTGCACCTAAAGACAATCTAAATAATTGAAGAAAACTGGGCATACACAGCAAGTTTCATGACATTTTTCTCCACATCCTTCAAAAAATTGATAACAGCCCTAACCAGTTTGGCTTAGTGGATAGAGTGTCAGCCTGTGAACTCAAGGGTCCCAGGTTCGATTCCGGTCAAGGGCATGTACCTTGGTTGCGGGCACATCCCCAGTAGGGAGTGTGCAGGAGGCAGCTGATCGTTGTTTCTCTCTCATCCATGTTTCGAACTCTCTATCCCTCTCCCTTTCTCTCTGTAAAAAAATCAATAAAATATATTTTTTAAAAATAAAATAAATAAATAAAAAACTGTGGTACAGAAAAAAGAAAAAAAAAGATGGCGATCGGCAGGGGAAAAAAAAATTGATAACAGTTGAAATTGATACGGCCCTCAATAAACTTACTGAATTTAGTAATTTACAGAGAATTTATCTGGAAGTTTTATACAATTTTAATAATCATATAATTATGTTTTTACCAAGGTCCATGTGTTTCCCCATCCCCGTTTATCCCACTGTGCTGTGAAATTTTTTATAATTTTCTGCTTGACTCATAATGTTTAGAAACACTGCTCTCTGCCCAGGACAGGCCTGTTATTCTGACGTGGATTATGTCCCCTCACTGTCCTGACCATAGGCCGAATCCGAGTGCATGGTATCGGTGGGGGTCACAAGCAACGTTACCGCATGATTGACTTTCTTCGGTTCCGGCCGGAGCAGGACACCAAGCCGGGACCCTTTGAGGAGAAGGTCATCCTCGTCCGCTATGACCCCTGTAGGCAAGTTTGGGATGTGGGGTGATGATGGCATGACTGAATGACTACTCTGTGGCTTTTCAGAAATGTGGGGCTGCCTAGATGGTCTGCTCATCTGTCACTCACCCTGAACAGGTCAGCAGACATAGCTCTGGTGGCTGGGGGCAACCGGAAACGCTGGATCGTTGCCACGGAAAACATGCAGGCTGGAGATATAATCCTTAATTCTGACCACATAGGCCGCATGGCAGGTGAGAGGTGGCCACCGGATGTGTGTGGGCTGGGAGGCTCATTCTGTTGCTGATGAAATTCTGTCTTTTAGTTGCTCCTCGAGAAGGGGATGCACATCCTCTTGGGGCCTTGCCGGTGGGGACCCTCATCAACAGTGTGGAGAGCGAGCCAGGCCGAGGGGCCCAGTATATCCGAGCCGCAGGTATGAAGAAAGAAGCTGCTGGGCGGGTTGGGGGACGGGTCTTACAATTTGGAAGGCCAGGTGGTACCCAAGGTCACAATTCTCTGAACCAAAGACCCACATCTGGTCCATTGGCAGAGGAAAAGAAGAAAAAACAAGGAAAATGAGGAGGAAGAAGTGCTTATGTTTTCACCTAAAACATTGCATGCCTCCTGCTCCAGTTTATATGCTCCCGAAGGGGTGTGGCCCCTATAAGTCTGTCCCCCGCCTCCTCCTCTGTGGAGGGTGGCAAAGCTGCTTCTCCCTCCCCAGGGACGTGCGGTGTGCTGCTACGGAAGGTGAATGGGACAGCCATCATCCAGCTGCCTTCTAAGAGGCAGATGCAGGTGTGTGTGGGTACCGGTGGGAGGGATCAGCAACGGAGGAATGTACCTTTCCTGGCCCACGTAGCTCCCAGGTGTTTTATGTCAGGAGCTGCCCTGAGCTGGGGCTGTCCTTTTGGGCTGCAAGAGGGACTGTCCAGTCAGGCTGGCCCCACGATGGAACAGAGAACAGTGTCTTGTTTTCAGCTCCTGTAGGACCTGCACTCAGGTTCAGTTATGCTGTGCTTCTCCC
>NW_005355115.1:4334590-4336987 GCF_000412655.1 Myotis brandtii
ACCAGTTTGGCTTAGTGGATAGAGTGTCAGCCTGTGAACTCAAGGGTCCCAGGTTCGATTCCGGTCAAGGGCATGTACCTTGGTTGCGGGCACATCCCCAGTAGGGAGTGTGCAGGAGGCAGCTGATCGTTGTTTCTCTCTCATCCATGTTTCGAACTCTCTATCCCTCTCCCTTTCTCTCTGTAAAAAAATCAATAAAATATATTTTTTAAAAATAAAATAAATAAATAAAAAACTGTGGTACAGAAAAAAGAAAAAAAAAGATGGCGATCGGCAGGGGAAAAAAAAATTGATAACAGTTGAAATTGATACGGCCCTCAATAAACTTACTGAATTTAGTAATTTACAGAGAATTTATCTGGAAGTTTTATACAATTTTAATAATCATATAATTATGTTTTTACCAAGGTCCATGTGTTTCCCCATCCCCGTTTATCCCACTGTGCTGTGAAATTTTTTATAATTTTCTGCTTGACATAATGTTTAGAAACACTGCTCTCTGCCCAGGACAGGCCTGTTATTCTGACGTGGATTATGTCCCCTCACTGTCCTGACCATAGGCCGAATCCGAGTGCATGGTATCGGTGGGGGTCACAAGCAACGTTACCGCATGATTGACTTTCTTCGGTTCCGGCCGGAGCAGGACACCAAGCCGGGACCCTTTGAGGAGAAGGTCATCCTCGTCCGCTATGACCCCTGTAGGCAAGTTTGGGATGTGGGGTGATGATGGCATGACTGAATGACTACTCTGTGGCTTTTCAGAAATGTGGGGCTGCCTAGATGGTCTGCTCATCTGTCACTCACCCTGAACAGGTCAGCAGACATAGCTCTGGTGGCTGGGGGCAACCGGAAACGCTGGATCGTTGCCACGGAAAACATGCAGGCTGGAGATATAATCCTTAATTCTGACCACATAGGCCGCATGGCAGGTGAGAGGTGGCCACCGGATGTGTGTGGGCTGGGAGGCTCATTCTGTTGCTGATGAAATTCTGTCTTTTAGTTGCTCCTCGAGAAGGGGATGCACATCCTCTTGGGGCCTTGCCGGTGGGGACCCTCATCAACAGTGTGGAGAGCGAGCCAGGCCGAGGGGCCCAGTATATCCGAGCCGCAGGTATGAAGAAAGAAGCTGCTGGGCGGGTTGGGGGACGGGTCTTACAATTTGGAAGGCCAGGTGGTACCCAAGGTCACAATTCTCTGAACCAAAGACCCACATCTGGTCCATTGGCAGAGGAAAAGAAGAAAAAACAAGGAAAATGAGGAGGAAGAAGTGCTTATGTTTTCACCTAAAACATTGCATGCCTCCTGCTCCAGTTTATATGCTCCCGAAGGGGTGTGGCCCCTATAAGTCTGTCCCCCGCCTCCTCCTCTGTGGAGGGTGGCAAAGCTGCTTCTCCCTCCCCAGGGACGTGCGGTGTGCTGCTACGGAAGGTGAATGGGACAGCCATCATCCAGCTGCCTTCTAAGAGGCAGATGCAGGTGTGTGTGGGTACCGGTGGGAGGGATCAGCAACGGAGGAATGTACCTTTCCTGGCCCACGTAGCTCCCAGGTGTTTTATGTCAGGAGCTGCCCTGAGCTGGGGCTGTCCTTTTGGGCTGCAAGAGGGACTGTCCAGTCAGGCTGGCCCCACGATGGAACAGAGAACAGTGTCTTGTTTTCAGCTCCTGTAGGACCTGCACTCAGGTTCAGTTATGCTGTGCTTCTCCCCGTCCTCTCCCTTCCCAAGAGTCCTGCCCTCAGCATGGTCAGACTCTTTCCCCCACCATACGATCTCTCCCTCTGCTTTCTCTGTCAGGTGCTGGAAACGTGCATAGCAACAGTAGGCCGAGTGTCCAACGTTGATCATAACAAACGGGTCATTGGCAAGGCGGGGCGGAACCGCTGGCTGGGCAAGAGGCCCAACAGCGGGCGATGGCAACGAAAGGGGGGCTGGGCTGGCAGAAAGATTCGGCCACTACCCCCAATGAAGAGTTACGTGAAGCTGCCCTCAGCGGCTGCCCAAAGCTGATACCTCTGGACTCTAATAAAATGACCCCCCATTTTTATCTGTTATTGGTGTTTTGGGAGGGGAGATGGTACATATTGGACGGGAGGAAAGAGCAAACGTGTCGGGGGAGAAAGGGAGAGACAATAGAGGGCAAAGCCTGGCTGCAACCTGCAACCTCCTCGCTTCCAGCCGTCCTCCCCTTCTCGGTTCCTTCTTAGGTCATGGAGGAGGGGGTAATAAATGACCTCCAAGGTCTTACTCAGTTATGGCTTGGGGGAAGGGGGAAGGCACTTCCGGTGGGAGGACACAAGGAAGAGGAAAGGGCGGCACGTTGTTGAGGTGGCAACCCCGGCTCCGCCCCCGCTCCCAGGGCCCCTCGCTTTCCGCTGGGCCAGGAAATGAGCCGAGGCTG
>NW_005355115.1:4337109-4338854 GCF_000412655.1 Myotis brandtii
GCGGGGCACGCCCCCTCCCGCCTCCCCATCTCGACCCCCTTTGGGGGCCCAAATCTTTGCCAGCCAACGGCGCCGCCATCGCCATCGCCTGCGCGGCCCCAGCTCAGCTAAGAACAGGCCTCACCAGGATCTCCATCTGCTGCCGAGGTGGCCAGAGCCCCGCCGCGGCCCCGCGCCCCTCCCTGGGTTTGCCTCCACCACTAGCCCACCGAGCCCTGCTCTCCATACCGACCCGGGGTTCTGGTTTACGCTGCCCAGCCACCCACCCCACTGTCGCGCTCCCACCTCCCAGCTCCTCCCGCTGCTCAGGTCTGCCACCCCGGTCCTCCCAAACCTCCCCCGCTCACGCACCCGGCCTCCCCCCCACTTTGTCCGGGGCCTCGTGTTGCCCCCGCCGGCCTGGCTGCTCCTGTGCCTGCAGCCCACCAGTCCTCCTCCCAGCCCTCCGCCTTGCCCCTACCCCACCACCAGTTCTCTTTCCTCTGCGACTCACACCTGTGCTTCAGGCATCGGAGCCAGCACTGCTTCTCATACACACTCCCCAACACAACCCTCTGGGCTGCACATACCCCTTTCCCAGGGCTGCCTCCACCTGTCCCAGGACCTAGGATTCCCTTGTGACTCTAAGGCTGCCCAGCCCCCACTCCCCTTCCCAGTGCGCTAAACCAACCCACTCCAGGCTGCAGGGCCTTAGGCCCCCTCCCTCTTAGCCCCCACGTTTTGTGTTCTCTTGCAGCAAACACCCCAGTGTTCCTCTGCTCAAGCCTGGCCCCGCCGGCCTGCAGCAGGCAATTCCTGGGCCCCGCTTTCCCCACCCGGCCCAACAGCTGGTGCCGCATTTGCTTCCCTTCTCCTGGATGTCCTTGACTTTCCAACCTCTCTTCTCAATCCTTGCCTGTTCTCTTTTCCGTGTTTGTCCCAGGTGCCACCATGGTGGGGGAACTCCGCTACAGGGAATTCAGAGTGCCCCTGGGGCCCGGCTTGCATGCCTATCCCGATGAGCTGATCCGCCAGCGATTGGGCCACAATGGGCATCCAGAGTACCAGATCCGCTGGCTCGTCCTCCGGCGTGGGGAGGACGGGGAAGGGGGCTCTAGTCAAGTGGACTGCAAGGCTGAGCACATCCTGCTATGGATGTCCAGTGACGAGATCTATGCCAACTGCCACAAGATGCTGGGCGAGGATGGCCAAGTGATCTGGCCTTCCCAGGAGACTGCAGGGGAGGCTGGGGCCCTGGACAAGTCTGTGCTGGAGGAGATGGAAACGGATGTGAAGTCCCTGATTCAGAGGGCCCTTCGGCAGCTGGAGGAGTGTGTGGGCACCATCCCTCCTGCTCCTCTGCTTCACACTGTCCATGTGCTCAGTGCCTATGCCAGCATCGAGCCCCTCACTGGGGTCTTCAAAGACCCAAGGGTGCTGGATTTGCTCATGCACATGTTGAGTAGCCCAGATTATCAGATTCGCTGGAGCGCCGGCCGGATGATACAAGCCCTGGCCTCCCATGATGCTGGTGAGGAGCAGTGTGGGGAGGAAGGGAGAGCGGGAGAGCGGCTGGGCCGGCTTAGGGCCTTACAGGAGCCTCTGACCTCATCAATACGTAAATGATCTGTTGCACTTCTCTCATAATTGGAAGAAAAGGAGGTAGGGTGGTAGGTAGGGGCACCTCTACAGAAAGAGGAAAGACTGAGTCCCCAAGAACCTCATATTAATTGACTGTCTAGGCAAAGGAAGTTTAGACTTTAGAC
>NW_005355115.1:4338885-4349034 GCF_000412655.1 Myotis brandtii
TATATATATTCATTCATATATATGAAAAAGCAAGTTTTGGCTTTCGAAGCAAATCATGTCATTCCTAGTGTATGGTGGGAAAAGGATTGGAGGGTATAGGGGGTCTAGGAGAGATGCCTGGGAAAGTTAAGGTTAGGGAGCAGTTACTGATTGGGGTGTGGGTTACAGGGACCCGGACCCAGATTCTTCTGTCACTGAGCCAGCAAGAGGCCATTGAGAAGCACCTGGATTTTGACAGCCGTTGCGCCCTGCTGGCTCTGTTTGCACAGGCCACACTCTCTGAACACCCCATGTCTTTCGAGGGCATTCAGCTGCCACAGGTACTGTCAGGGGCATTGGGGGTGGAGCTGTGAAGATCTAGCAACCAGGCCTTTACACCTGTCCATAGAGGATGGTGTGGAGAGAGGGGCTAAAGCTGGGACAAAGTGGACATGGGCCAAAGACTGTGTCCTACAGGTCCCAGGACGGCTGCTCTTCTCCCTGGTGAAGCGCTATTTGCATGTCACCTCCCTCCTGGATCAGCTGAATGACAGTGCTGCAGAACCAGGAGCCCAGAACAGCTCTGCTCCCGAGGAGTTGAGCAGGGAGAGGGGTCGGCTGGAGTTGGAATTCAGCATGGCCATGGGCACCCTGATCTCAGAGCTGGTGCAGGCCATGCGCTGGGATTGGGCCTCCAGCAGACAGGGGCCCTTGGCTCGGTCCTCCTGTTCCATCTTCCAGCCCCAGCTGGCAGATGCAGGCCTAGGGCTGCCACCCACCCAGGCCCAGTCCTCCCTCAGGAGGTCAAGGCGGTTTCGCCCTCGCTCTGAGTTCGCAAGTGGCAATACCTATGCCTTGTATGTGCGGGATACCCTGCAGCCGGGGATGCGCGTGCGGATGCTGGATGATTACGAGGAGATCAGTGCTGGGGACGAGGGCAAGTTCCAGCAGAGCAACAATGGCGTGCCCCCTGTGCAGGTGAGAGCGCATGGTGGTGGGACCCTGATGGGGCCTCCATGCAGGGGACTCTGGCAGGCCACCCAAGGAGAAAACTCCCAAGGGAATTGAAATGGTCAAAGAGGGGTCTATTGAGAAGGGGGCCATTTGGAAGGCTGGAAAAATCTGGGTTTAGAGGGCTCTGAGGTCAGGAAGACTCCCAGGAAGGTAACTGAGACAGTTAGGCTTTCCCAAAGGGCCAGGGAGTCAGGGTAGTGGAGGACAGGAGGAAGTGTAGGTGAGAGGAGAGGCAGGGCCAGTGCCCGTAGGGGAAGGCTGTGTCCATGCTCTCCATGTGTCAGTGTTTTGGCCAGGGGTCACCTGAGGGCTGTGTGTCCTCACCATGTGGCCACAGCCAGTCATTAAGTGAGCTTTCTATTCCCCTTTCCTCTCCTTCCCCATGTTCTTCCAGGTGCTGTGGGAATCTACTGGCCGCACCTACTGGGTACACTGGCACATGCTGGAGATTCTGGGTTTTGAGGAAGACATCGAGGACATGGTGGAGGCTGATGAGTACCGGGGGGCAGTGGGCAGTGGAGCCCAGGGTGTAGGTGAGCCCAGAGGGTGAGCTGGAGTAAGCTTTGAGCACGGGAGCGGTGGTCTGGCTGGCTGGGCAGTGATCCTTGTGCCTGATGCCCCATTTCCACAGCCCTGCCCTCCTGGCGATGGAAGCCCATGGCAGAGCTCTATGCCGTGCCCTACGTGCTGCCTGAGGATGAGGACACGGAGGAGAGCGAACACCTGACCCAGGCCGAGTGGTGGGAGCTCCTCTTCTTCATCAAGAAGCTGGATGGGCCTGACCACCAGGAGGTTCTGCAGATCCTCCAGGAGAACCTGGATGGGGAGGTAGACCCCGAAGCTGGGGGGCTCCACTGCACGGGCTGCACTGGGCTAGAGCATTTGGAGGGCTCCGGTGGGACATGGAGGTTGATAGTGGAAGGGGCTGCAGGGAAGGGGTCTAAGTTCGGAGGAGTTGGCGAGTCGTCTGGGAGGAGCCAGCTGCCAGCCATGACAGGTTCAGGATGGAGAAGGCATATGCAGAGACCCCCACCCCTACCCCGTCCCCTGGGCCTCTGTGCTCATAGGGCTGCCCGCAGTGAGAGCTTCTCCCGATGGCAGGTTCTGGATGACGAGATCCTGGCTGAGCTGGCCGTGCCCATGGAGTTGGCCCAGGACCTGCTGCTGGCTCTGCCAGAGCGCCTCGATGACAGCGCTCTCAGGGACCTGCTCAGCTGCCGCGTCTACAGGAAATATGCGCCCGAGGCCCTGGCAGGGCAGCCGGCTTACCCATCCCTGCTGGACGCCCAGGCCCAGCCCCAGGAATCAGCGGATGCAGCCAGAGTGGAAGGTAGAGCACCAGACAGACAGTGGCCTCTAGGAGGGCCTGAGCCCCGGAGATGTCTGTGCTGAGTTCTGTGCGATCCTGTCCGGAAGAGATGGCACCCGAGGGAGAAGCTGAAACCTAAGAGATGAGCAACAAATCAGAGAAGCCGACACTGTGCTCCCTCCATAGAATGAAGGAGGATGTAAAGTTAGAAAACTGAGAGAGTTTAAAGCCTGAAAAAGCCCACCCTCCACATTTTTCCTAGTGTGGAGAAAAACTAAGTGTTAATGCTTTTAGATACAGGGAAATGCTCTGCTCTGTGGACGGGAAGCGCCTTTGCAGTTGTAAGGATATAAAATATAAAATTTGTCATGAAGCTGTCATAAGTACATTATGAGGTCTTATGAGACCCTAAAACAGTGGTTCTCAACCTTCTGGCCCTTAAATACAGTTCCTCATGTTGTGACCCAACCATAAAGTTATTTTCGTTGCTACTTCATAACTGTAATGTTGCTACTGTGATGAATCGTAATGTAAATATTTGATATGCAGGATGGTCTCAGGCGACCCCTGTGAAAGGGTCGTTCGACCGCCAAAGGGGTCGTGACCCACAGGTTGAGAACCGCTGCCCTAAAACAAAGGGGACAAAGCAAATCAAAAACATTTTTAAAGAAGTTAGGAAACAAGATTGAGAGTTAGGAATTTGTCCTTTTTTGATCCTTCACATCACTAACCGCGGCCAACCCTTGTGACTTCCCTCGTCCTGTAGCAGAAGAACCCCCGACGCAGTGCCCCCGCAGCCCCCTGCGGCATCTGGTGGAGGGTTATGGGCCAGCTGGGAAAATTGTCCTGGATCTGGAGCAAGCCCTCAGCTCAGAGGGGACCCAGGAGAGCGAGGTCAAGTCGCTGCTGCTGCTGCTGCGGCAGCAGCCCCAGCCCTTCCTGGTGCTGATGCAGAGCCTGGACACTCCAGCAGCCAACAGAGCCCTGCACCTGGCCGTTCTGAGGTGATGCGGTGGTGATCGGTCGGGGGGTGGGGGGGAGAGGGGTCTCTGAGACTCGCTGCATATCTCTCCTCCCACCCCTGCTCCCCAGAATCCTGATGCGGCTGGTGGACTTCCCTGAGGCGCTGCTGCTCCCCTGGCACGAGGCCATGGACGCCTGCATGGCCTGCCTGCGGTCCCCAGACGCTGACCGAGAGGTACCCCTGCCCTGCCCGGGGGGGATGCTGAAGGCAGGGGACGCAAGGCAGCCTCTGATGAGGCAGACCTCCTGGGTGGGGCTCTGAAGGGCACAGCGGAGCATTGTGCCCTTGGTTTGGGTTTGGTTTTAAAATTGAATTTTATTTCTTTAAGTATGTAATACATTCACACAATTCACAAATCAAAACGATATAATAAGATATATACTGAATTCTCACTCCCACCTGAATCCCTGTTTCCCATGGGCCCCTTATATATCCTCCCTGTGTTTCCTTATGCAAATATAAACCAACCCCAATGTGTGATCTTATTTGCCAGCTCCTTTTTTGCACAAAAGGGTATGTCTACATGACATTAAGAGCCTCAGTGGGTACAGGAGGCAGAGGAGACCACCACATCCCAGAGTCCCCTGCCACAAAGACATCCTGGGCACAGAGGCTTGGGACGGGTCAGAGAACTAGGGTCCTGGTGGCAGTGGGTGTCTGCAGCATACACTTTGGCGGGGTAGACTCGCTGTGCGCACACACACTGGTCCCTCTCGGCCCCTCCCCGCCCACAGGTGTCTGCTTAGGGCCTGAGGATCGCAAAATGCAGCTCCACAGCTGGTTCTTGGGACAGTTGGGCCAGAAGAGAAACACGCTGTGGTGCTGTCTGCACCTCCTGCAAACAATCAGGAGTGGAGAACGCCAGGGGGGCAGAGCACCTCCTGGCTTTTCTATTTCAGTTTGTCTTTGGTTCTCTCACTCCGCCCAGCCCTTGTGTCTTCCCCATCCCTGTCATTTTGCTTCCTCACTCTGTCTTGTTCACGGCAGTAGCCCCAGCACCCAGTGGGTGTATAGTTACCACTACTGCAGATGCCCCTGTAACTGGTGCCTTGTCCCCTTTATTCACTCCCCCCACCCACACCCCAGGTGCTCCAGGAACTGATCTTCTTCCTGCACCGCCTGGCCTCCGCGAGCAGGGACTATGCTGTGGTGCTGAATCAGCTGGGAGCCCGAGATGCCGTCTCCAAGGCCCTGGAGAAGCACCTGGGGAAGCTGGACCTGGCCCAGGAGCTGCGGGACATGGTGTTCAAGTGTGAGAAGCATGGCCACCTCTACAGGAAGCTTACCACCAACATCCTGGGAGGCTGTATCCAGGTCAGGGGGAAGGATGGGAAGCTTGTGGGTTCACACATGGTAAGAATATGAAGCCCAAGCAGTGGAGGGGCGGGCGTGTTTCTGAAGTTGGAAGAGGCAGGTGAGTCTAGTAACCCTGGGGCTTTGTTCTCCACGCCTCTGCCCATGTGGACCTGCTCTGCCCGTGGCGCGGAGGAAGTCCCGTTGCTGCTGGGTTTTTCTCCATACGTGTTCCTGTTTCTCCGTGTTCCTCCCACTCCTTGTGCCCCTTCTCTCCGATGTTCCGGCTGCAGATGGTGCTGGGTCAGATCGAAGACTACCGACGAACCCACCGACCCATCAACATCCCCTTCTTTGACGTGTTCCTCAGATATCTGTGCCAGGGTTCGTGCCTGTCCCCACGTCACTCGTGCCCCCATACCTACGTCTGTTTTCCCTCCACATCTACCGGGCTGTGACCGCCACCCCCTCCCACCGCCCCCAGGCTCCAGTGTGGAAGTGAAGGAGGACAAGTGCTGGGAGAAGGTGGAGGTGTCCTCCAACCCGCACCGGGCCAGCAAGCTGACGGACCGCAACCCCAAGACCTACTGGGAGTCCAACGGCAGCACCGGCTCCCACTCCATCACCGTGCACATGCGCCAGGGCGTCCTCATCAGGTAACAGGCTCCATGCATATGCTTGGCCACCCTACACTTGCTCACGATTTCCGTGTTTGTCTTGGGCGAAGCACTATCCCCGTGAACATGACCACAGGGTCCCCTTGGCTCTGTCTGCAAGGATATGACTGGTTCCAGTTCCAACTGGTTCCTCTTCCCTGCTCCCAGGCAGCTGACTCTGCTGGTGGCCGGCGAAGACTCGAGCTACATGCCAGCCAGGGTGGTGGTGTTCGGGGGCGACAGCGCCAGCTCTCTTAACACAGAACTCAACTCGGTAGGGACCCCTGTGCCATGAGACCAACCCTCACAGGATCAACCCTCTTGCCCAGACTCCTACATTCCTCTCTGCCTTGGGCCCCATAGAAAGTGGAGGCCTTTATCCCTGTGCCTACGTGATGGCATCAGGCCCTGAACAGTGAGGGTGGCAGCAGCACCCTTGCCTCAGGGCCTCCCATGTCCTGGGCTGGGAAGGGAGGGACACCGCGAGGGACAGGAGCAGACTGTGCTCTCAGCACTCTCATCCACACATGGAGGTGACAGCCTCCCCCCCGCCCCCCCACCCCCCCAGAACCTGAACCGCTTCTGGCCCGTCATCCAGATCCGCGTAAAGCGCTGCCAGCAGGTAGGGCAGGTGTGAGGTGTGGCTCCCGGGCACCGGCTCTTGCCCTGCAGCTGTTGCAGATCTTGGACCAGAGCTCCAGCTGGGTGGTGGGCAGCTCCAGGAGTGAGGCCTGAGGGTGTGGCTGACGGCAGCCCACCCTGAGGAGACTGTGCACCAGGTGAAGCAGGCCCGTGCGCCTTGCAGGGCGGCATCGACACGCGCATTCGGGGGTTGGAGGTCCTGGGCCCCAAGCCCACGTTCTGGCCAGTGTTCCGGGAGCAGCTCTGTCGTCACACACGCCTCTTCTACATGGTTCGGGCGCAGGCCTGGAGTCAGGACATAGCGGAGGACCGCAAGCGCCTCCTGCACCTGAGTTCTAGGTGTGTGCGAGCATGTGTGTGCCTGTGTGTGCGAAAGGTGAGAGGTCACAGGTGGCTGCTGGGCGGGCTCCGTGGCGGGTGGGAGAGAGAGTTAACGTGCCTGGGGAGGGGCTGGAGTGTTCTGTAGTCTGAGGAGGGAAGGAAAGAGTAAAGACGAGATTGCTCTGGTGCCCTGGGAATGGAATGTGCCAGTTAACCTGGGGGGGGGGGCGTGCCAAGTACCCAGTGGGGATTTGGTCTGGGTGGACACTGGGGCCACTTAGGACACCTTCCTCCTTCCCCCTCATCCCCAGACTCAACGGGGCTCTGCGCCAGGAGCAGAATTTTGCTGATCGCTTCCTCCCTGACGACGAGGCCGCCCAAGCGCTGGGCAAGACCTGCTGGGAGGCCCTGGTCAGCCCCCTGGTGCAGAACATCACCTGCCCGGGTAACCATCCGACCCCTGACCCCTTTGCCATCCAGTGGTCGGCCCCACTCACCGGCCTCTTCATGCTCTACCCTGGAGCCACCGGTTTTTGCTCTTGTCCCTTTGGGGACCTGCGCGTGTATTTGGAAACCCAGTGCCCCCCTTCTCACAGCCCAGGGCCACCTCCTTTCCCATGTCTCTCAGGTGCCAACCGACCCCATAAGATCAGAAGGGGCCTTGCTCCCTCCCTCCCCCAGATCATTCTGTCCACTGCTCTTTCTCCACCCGCCAGTCCTGCAGCCTCCCCCACGGCCCTGCAGACATGCCCTGACGTGGCTTCTTTTCTCTGCCTCCAGATGAGGATGGCGTCAGCCCCCTGGGCTGGCTGCTGGACCAGTACCTGCAGTGTCGGGAGGCGGCCCACAACCCTCAGAGCCGTGCGGCAGCTTTCTCCTCGCGGGTGCGCCGCCTCACGCACCTGCTGGTGCACGTGGAGCCCTGTGAGGTGCCCGCTCGTCGGCCCAGTGAGTACCGGAGGACTCAGGCGGGAGCTCGGTGCGGGCGTTGCCCTGTGTGCCCCACTCATTCTACGGCTTTTGTCCCTCCTCACCCTACCCCTCCCTGTGTGCTCAGCCTATTCCTCTTCCAAGTGTGTGTCACCCCACCAGGAGCATCATTTGGGGTGGCAGCATGTCAGGAAAGGCCCCCGGGCTCAGCCTTGAATGGGGACCCAGGAGCTGAAGGGCTGCCCCCACCTTGCCTCTGCCCTCCCTGTCTCCACAGACGGCAGGAACAGAAGCCACGATTGGGGCTCCCTGGCTACCCCGGGGCTTCCCAGCAGCATCGTGAAAAACCTGACCCGCTGCTGGCAGGCAGCGGTGGAGGAGCAGGTGGGCGGGGCGAGGAGGGAGGGAGGGAGGACCTGCCATGGTGTGGGGTTGCCTCCTCACGCTGCTGCCCCTTCCCCCCAGGTGAACAGTTTTCTGACCTCACACTGGCGGGATGATGACTTTGTGCCACGCTACTGTGAGCACTTTAATAATCTGCAGAAGTCCAGCTCCGAGCTGTTTGGGCCACGGGCAGCCTTCTTGCTGGCGCTGCAGAACGGCTGTGCTGGGGCCTTGCTGAAGCTCCCTTTTCTCCAGGCTGCCCACGTAAGCCTCCCACTTCGCCTCTTCCCCAAACTCTCCCTTCCCCACCTCAGAAGGGCCCACCCCTCCATTCCCATTCAGTAAGCAGCATGGTTTGGGACGTAACCATGTTGTTGTTGTTTTGGCTTTTATGTATATATCCATGCTATCAAAAATTCAAAGAAAAGCCCTGGCCAGTGTCGCTCAGTTGTTTGGAGCGTCGTCCCATAGACTGAAAGGTTGAGGGTTCGATTCCCTGTCAGGGCACATACTTATGTTTCCAGTTTGATCCCTGTTCGAGGACCATAGGGGAGGCAACTAATCGATGTTTCTCTCTCACATTGATGTCTCTCTCTTCCTCCCTTTCTCTCTAAAATCAATAAACATATATTTTTTAATTCAAAGAAAAAAGCATAGTGACCCGCAGCATACCATCCTAATATATCTTGATAAACTTTCTCCTATTTGAATGCATGATTTAACAGTTCACTCATGAGTACCTAAAATGCCGTATCCTGTTTTCCTTGATCGTTACATTAAAAGCCTTTGCCAGTGTTGCTATTTGCACTCATTTCTTCTTTGTGCCTAAATTCCAGCTAATGGATGTACTGTAATTTACTCCCTCATTCGCATCATTCCATAAATATTTAACAAGCGCTTAAAATGTGCTAAGAGTTGAAGATAGACGAAGTCCATCCCCTCAAAAATTTACAGTCTTCTAGGAAAGACATGGAATTAAGCAGATGATAAACTAAAATGTGACAGGCTCTCTGGTAAGCAAGGAACGACGCAGTGGGAGCGTGAGGCAGCGGCTGCCTGAGTTGCTTTTGGTCGTTCTGTTTCATTAGTAATGCTGCAGCGTGACCATTTTTGTACATATAACTTATTTCCTCATATTAAATTACGTATGGTTGTTAGCCCTGGCCAGTATGGGCATATTCCCGTTCAGGGCACATGCCTAGGTTTCGGACTCATTACCCAGTAGGGGGCATGTAGGAGGCAGCCCATTGATATTTCGCTCTCACATCAATGTTTCTCTCTCTCCCTCTCATTAATACAAGTGTTAATGACTTTATAAAAGTTTTATGGCCCAGCCAGCTTAGTGTTGAACATCAACCTGTGAACCAGGAGGTCACACTTTGATTCTCTATCAGGGCACATGCCTGAGTTGCCGGCTCAATCCCCAGTAGGATGCGTGCAGGAGGCAATCGATCAATGCTTCTCTCTCATCATTGATGTTTCTGTCTCTCTCTCCCTCTCCCTCTCTGAAATCAATAAAAACATGTTTTTAAAAAGTTTTATGAAAGTGTTGACCAATTTATGAAGCTTTGAGCCATTCGTATCTACTGCATCAGACCTCCTCACTGCTCCCACCCCCTAGCCCACTCATGGTTTTCCTGTGCTCCTCCCACTGCCCAGGTGAGTGAGCAGTTTGCCCGGCACATTGACCAGCGGATCCAGGGCAGCCGGATTGGTGGGGCCCGGGGGATGGAGATGCTGGCGCACTTACAGCGATGCCTGGAAACCGTCCTGATTTTCTCTGGCCTGGAAATAGCCACCACCTTTGAGCATTACTACCAGTGAGTGTGGGCCTCGGGAGTGGGAGGTGGGGGCAGGCAGGCCGACAGAGGCCGGGACAGCTTGTGGGTCTGGGAGCCTGGAGGCCTGGAGCAGGAGGCTGGGCCGTGCCGAGTGCCCACACTGAGGCCGGGCCTGGGCTGTGTGTGCTGCAGGCACTACATGGCGGACCGTCTCCTGAGCCTGGGCTCCAGCTGGCTGGAGGGGGCCGTGCTGGAGCAGATCGGTCCCTGCTTCCCCCACCGCCTCCCCCAGCAGATGCTGCGGACCCTGAGCACCTCTGAGGAGCTGCAGCGCCAGTTCCACGTCTACCAGCTCCAGCGGCTCGATCAGGAACTCCTGAAGCTGGAGGACACGGAGAAGAAAATACAGGTGGGTGCCAGGGAAGGGGGGAGCAGATGGGAGGCTCGGAAAGCAGAGAGGCATGGAGCAGACCGAGGAGGCCCCCCGGCTTCTGGGAACCTGTGTTCCTTCTTCTGGTGGCCAGGAGGCCAGCGGCAAGGAGCACGCGGGAGAGCGCGAAGAGGAAGCCGAGGAAGCCGGGGCCGCAGCAGCCGCAGAGGTGACGGAAGAGGAGGAGGAGGAGAACGAAGACCTCTTCTATGAAGGGGCAATGCCGGAAGTGTCTGTGCTGGTCTTGTCACCACGCTGCTGGCCCACTGCCTCCATCTGCCACACGCTGAACCCCAGAACCTGTCTGCCCTCCTACCTGAGGGGCACTTTGAACCGATACTCCAACTTCTACAACAAGAGTGAGGAGCGGAGCAAAGGAAACGGGG
>NW_005355115.1:4349170-4350358 GCF_000412655.1 Myotis brandtii
GGGGGTTGGGGCGGGCCCTGGGGTTGGGAGGCTTGATGGGGTAGACTTGAGACGAAAGGGCAGGAGCTTAGGTTTGGGGCAGGGGGTGGGGCTATTAGGCACTAGATCGCTAAACTATTGCCTTCTTAACATAGACCCCAGACTCTCTTTGTGGGTGGTGAGGAGGATGGAGGCAGGAGGCACTGAGGCCCCCAGAAAGGGCTCTCTCTCTCCCTCCGTGGTAGGTCAGTCACTGTACCCCAGCTCCCACTGGGCTGGGCAGTGACACCAGAGGGGGATGAGAATCAGACCTACCTTCAGGGGGTCCCAGACTAACCAGGGAGACATGTCTTCTCTCTCAGGGGGATCCCAGGTGATGAGAGCCCCTGCGCTTCCTCACTTTGTGGTTTTGTCTCCCTAAAATATGGGGAACTCCTCGAAGGCGCTGACCAGAGCCTGCCTGGGACAGGGCTAGGCACGCGGTGGGCTCCCGGTGCCTGAGGCTCCCCTGGGGGAAGCAGAGAAGGCTGAGCTCCGGAAGGCTCAGGCCAGGAACCTGTGTCCACACATGCTGGGCCACACGCTCTGCAATTAGCGGGGCCAAAGCTTAATCAGCGGTGTGCCCTCACCAGGTCAGAGATACCCTGTCCTGGAGCAGGGCGCGCAGAGGCGGCTGCAGTGGACGTGGCTGGGCCGGGCCGAGGTGCTGTTTGGGGACCAGACCCTGCATGTGTCCACCGTGCAGATGTGGCTGCTGCTGTACCTCAACAACCTGAAGGTGGCCCAGCTGTCTGCTCCTCCCTGCTCTCTCCCACCTCCTCTCTCTTCTTTTTCCCTAAACGTTGACTCCTGCCCTCCTTCCCTCCACCCTCTTTGCTCCACCCCGTGAGGAAGCCCTGAAAGTCCCCCGCCTTCCCTAGGCGGTCTCCGTGGAGAACCTGCGGGCCCTCTCGGGGCTCCCTGCAGACACCCTGAATCAGGCCGTTGGGCTTCTCACCTCCTCACGAGGCCCCCTGGACCTTCACGAGCAAAAAGACGTCCCAGGAGGTGTGTGCTGGGGGCAGAGGGGCCTGAGCCGGGGGCAGAGGGGCCTGAGCCGGGAGGCGTGTGCTGGGGGCAGAGGGGCCTGAGCCGGGAGGCGTGTGCTGGGGGCAGAGGGGCCTGAGCCGGGAGGTGTGTGCTGGGGGCAGAGGGGCCTGAGCCGGGAGG
>NW_005355115.1:4350658-4361896 GCF_000412655.1 Myotis brandtii
GAGGAGCCCAGGCCACGGAGGGGCAACGTGTGGCTCATCCCCCCGCAGACGTACCTGAAAGCTGAGGATGAAGAGGGCCGGAACCTGGAGAAGAGACGGAACCTTCTGAACTGCCTCATCGTCCGAATCCTCAAGGCCCACGGGGACGAGGGGCTGCACATCGGCCAGCTTGTCTATCTGGTAGGCGGGTGGGGGTGCGCAGGGGTGATGGAGCTTTGGGGCGGGGGGTGCCATCCACAGAGGGAGGTGGGCCCACATTTGAAGCCTCTGGTTCCCTGTGGTCCTGGGAGGGTTGAGGTGGGGGTGCACCTGGTGCCCGTGGAGCTTGTTGCCCTGGCAGCTTGTGCTTGGAGTGGAAGCTAGACGTGGGAGAGCTGGTGTCTGACCTGTTGTCCCCCTCCCTTCTCTGTACCAGGTGCTGGAAGCGTGGCAGAAGGGCCCCTGTCCTCCCAGGGCTTTGGTCAGCGGCCTGGGTAGGGGGTCTGCCTGCAGCAGCACTGATGTCCTCTCCTGCATCCTGCACCTCCTGGGCAAGGGCACGGTGAGACGCCGTGATGACCGGCCCCAGATGCTGTCCTACGCAGTCCCCGTGACGGTGATGGAGCCTCACACCGAGTCCCTGAACCCGGGCTCCTCAGGCCCCAACCCACCCCTCACCTTCCACACCCTGCAGATTCGATCTCGAGGTGTGCCCTATGCCTCCTGCACCGTCACCCAGAGCTTCTCCACCTTCCGGTAGCCCTGCAGATGGGACCAGGGCTAGGCAGGGCCCGGCTTCCTGCAGAAATAAAATGCAGGAGTTGGAGTACGCGGCCTGTGTGGTGACTGCTGGGGATCTGGCGGGCTTCGCTGGCTAGAAGGGAAGAAGAGTCCTCTGGTTCCGAGGCCGTCTCGTGCCGTCCAGGAGTCACTAGGGTGAGGGGACAGCGTGGGGAGAATCGTGGAGGGAGTCAGGTGTGACTTAGCATCGGCCCCTCAGCAGGGGATTAAGTGGACAGGGATGGATCGCCACCCCTTCTCAGAGGGTGTGTGGTCAGAAGTGCTTTCACCTGGAGGGCTGCAGGCTCAAGCCCATTTTTTTTTAAAAAAAAAAAGTATTTTATTGATTTTTCACAGAGAGGAAGGGAGAGGGATAGAGAGTTAGAAACATCCATCAGCTGCCTCCCTGCACACCCGCTACTGGGGATGTGCCCGCAACCAAGTTACATGCCCTTGACTGGAATTGAACCTGGGACCCTTTAGTCCGCAGGCTGACGCTCTATCCACTGAGCCAAACCGGTTAGGGTGGCTCAAGCCCATTTTGCCACATGCTGGACGGCATGTAACTTGGGCAGATTATCAAACAGGGCTCCATTTTCCTTGTGGAGTTGGCCCAGTCACTGTGGCATTCTCACCATCACTGGATATGGGAGCATTTGACACGGTAAAGATTTTGCCAAAGGCCACCACACCCAGCAGTGAGTGCCCCTTGCCTAGGTGAGGCCGACAGAGTGAAGGTGAGGTGAAAGACCCTGGCAGGCACCCAGGGGCCTGAATGCGGGCCTGTCCAGATGCCTTAGGATCTGGGTTGGAAGCAGATGGAACTGCAGCCCCTGTGAATTCCTCGTCGCCACACAGAGCTGCCCACTGTCACCAAAGCTCGATCCCTGCCCTGTAGGCAGGCCTGTGCTGCTATGATTGCTGCCCTGGCACCACTCACACTGAGGGAGGGCAGGTGAGGCTACGGGACCCAGTGCCAGGGCTGGAGCTCTGCCTCTTGGCAGGGGCAATAGGGGAGGAGGGAAGGAGTATCCCAGGCATCCAGAGGTCATGGTTCTTGCAGCCAAGAAGTGACTAGGAGAAAGCTTCAGAAGGAAGGAGGCGGTGAAGGGGTGAGTCAGGTGGTGAGAGAGGGCACAGAGGCCAGACAGAGAGAACTGGGTGCCACCCAGGACTGAGATTTGGAATAGAATCTGCAAGGGAAAAAGAGGTCAGGGTTTGAGAGTTGGGGTGCCCAGGACGAGGCAACAAACCAGAGGGCCAACAGGGTGGACAGGGTGGGCCTGGCCTTGCCTTGCTCTGCAGTAGGGTGGCCCAAGGCGCTGTCGGTGGCCTGTAGGTCTGCCTACACACACCCCCACACACACAGGCTGGGGTTGCTGTGCCCCAAGGCACACTAGGGCTGCTGCAGCTTCTCACTGGGGAACCTCTCCACCTCTGAGCCAGAGATCATGGCCTACTCTCTTATTGGTCCAGGCCAGCCGTGGGCAAACTACGGCCCGCGGGCCGGATCCGGCCCGTTTGAAATGAATAAAACTAAAACAAAAAAAAAGACCGTACCCTTTTATGTAATGATGTTTACTTTGAATTTATATTAGTTCACACAAACACTCCATCCATGCTTTTGTTCCGGCCCTCCGGTCCAGTTTAAGAACCCATTGTGGCCCTCGAGTCAAAAAGTTTGCCCACCCCTGGTCCAGGCCATGCCTGTGTGTGTGTGTGTGTGTGTGTGTATGTGTTTAATCCTCATCAGAGGATATTTTCTCCAGTGATTGATTTTTAATTTATTTTTTTTTATTAAATCTTTATTGTTCAGATTACATTTGTTCCTCTTTTTTTTCCCCCCCATAACTCCCCTCCTCCCAGTTCCCGCCCCGCCCTTGACCGGAATCAAACCTGGGATCCTTCAGTCCGCAGGCCGACGCTCTATCCACTGAGCCAAACCGGTTTCGGCCAGTGATTTTTTTTTAAGAGAGAGCAGAAGGGAGCAAGGGGGAGAGAGAAACAGTGATTGGTTGCCTTTGACACACACCCCGACTGTGGGACTAGGGATTGAACCTTCAACCCAGGTACGTGCTCTTGACCAGGAATGGAATGTGAGACCCTTAGGTGTGCAGGCCGACGCTGTAACCACGGAACGTGAGACCCTTAGGTGTGCAGGCCGACGCTGTAACCACTGAGAACGATGGCCAGGGCAGGCCATGCCCACAGCTTTTCGCTCTTCTGCTCTTTATGAGCCTATTCCCCCCCCACCTCCCCCGGAGACCCAGAGCCCCTGGGCTGTAGTAGCCAGACCAGCATGCACTGCGTGTAGGGGACAAGGTGAGTCTCCCCCTCCACCCATGTTGCTGCTGCCTCCTTGGCTCCTGCGTGGGCTGAGCTCCACACCACACCACCAGCCTTCCTCACTGCACTCCTTCAACGCCTATTCATCCTCAGTCACCTGCCCCTCAGCCTCCCACAGGGGACCTACCTGCTCATCTGCAATGGACGAGTCTCCAGCAATTCTTAAGGGAAGGACACACCAGCTGTGGCCCCAAAACTGCATGTTCCTGTCTGCAGTCCAGCTCCTGTGTTGCCCACTGTCCTTAGCACACAATCTAACCCACCCCCAGACTTTGCCCACATTCAGCCATCCAGTGGGCAGTCTGACGTTGCCCTTCTCACCAGCACCACTAACAACCTGAGCCTCTTTGTCTGGCCTCAGGTCTTTCCATCCCTAGAGGGCAAACCTTGGATGAAGTTTGCTACCCTGACCCCTGTGAGACCGTCCCCACAGCCTCAGTTCCTTGTATCCCTACAGCTGGTTTGCACATTAAGGACCACATATTGATTCCATTTATATGAAATGTCCCAAAATAGAGACAAAGTGGTTTAGTGGTTTCCTAGAGCTGGGGGGACTGGGAAGAAATGGGAAGTGACTACTAGAGTGTATGGGGTTTCTTTTGGGGTTGTCGAAAATGCTACAAAATTGTGATGGCTGCATGATTCTGTGACTATACTAAAACCATTGTATTGTACATTTTATTTTTTAACATATTTTTTATTGATTTCAGAGAGGAAGGGAAAGAGAGATAGAGATAGGTAGAGAGAGAGAGAGAGATAGATAGATAGATATCAATGATGAGAATCATTGATTGGCTGCCTCCTGCATGTCCTACACGGGATGGAGCCCACAACCCGGGCATGTACCCTGACCAGGAATCGAACCATGACCTTCTGGTTCACAGTTGATGCTCAACTACTGAGCCACACTGGCCAGGCAAATTGTACATTTTAAATAGGTAAAGTATATGGTATATATGAATTCTATCTCAATAAATCTGTTACCAATGGGGAAGAAAAACACAGAACAAAAGAAAACCCCACCTAAACAAATCCATAGCTGAAGTTCAGAGCTGTCCATTGTCTCCTCTGCACTCTTGAAGGGAAAAGTCGAAGTTTGAAGGCTTAGGGGCCAGTCCAGCCTGAAGTGGACATACGTTTTCTTGACCACCCTTCATCTGAACCCCCTTCTCATGCTGGAAACTCCCCACCATAAATCTAGATAGAAGATAGAGTCCACCTCCCACCATATAAAAGACCAGATACTTGCTTTCCCAGCATCCCCGTGCAGCCATGTGACCAAGGCTTGGCTAATCCGATGCCTCTGCTGCGAATTGCTCTATCTAGAGCAAAGCAGGAGGGAAAGTGGGGAGTACCCTAGGTGGCTGCAATGACATCTTCACATCAGCACTCTGGTCCCAAGGTAAAACTTGGAGTGCTTTTAACTGCTCAGAACCCCCTCTGCAGCCCACACACACTTTTTTGAGCTCCTCTCCAACCTTCTCAGTGTTTCTATGAGCCTAATAGTTAAATGGCCTTTTTCTGCTTTTATCAGCAAGAAGCTGTTCTTTGGCTTTAAAGTAGTATTGACACGTGTCATCCGGGACTCTGTAGCACTAGATCCCTCACTCCCTCAGGGCAAGGCAAGCTATCCTGACAGCTACAGCCCTCGGCTTCCACCCAGTGGGAGTGGAGCATCGTAAGCTTCATCTTATATTTCTGTCATCAGAACAGCTTTCACCTCATCCCAGAAGCATCTCGCAATAGACGTCCTAGTTTCTAATTCTGTCTCTCTCCCTTTTCTTTATAGCTGTTTTTTTTTCTTTCTAATGTCTTACTAATTTCTTATGATTTAATATTTGGTTAGTATTTCTAATGTCTTACTAATTTCTTATGATTTAATATTTTTTTCAATCCTGCTTGGAATTTCCTGATTGTTAGCGTTTATAAACTTCAATTCTAGAAAATTCTCAGACTCTTTATTCACTCCTTCTGGAACTCTGGTTATGTCACATCTTCTCACTCCATCTCCAGTGGTTTTCCAACCTCTTTGCCTTAGTTTCCATTTCTTTGTATCCCTGGGCTCCAGCTGTGTAACTTTCTCAGATCTACTTCAGGTTCATTCTCCTTTTAGGTGTCTAACTTGCTGCTTAACCATTAAGTTTCTCAATTCATATAGCGTATTTTTCTGTAGGGAGCGGATATAGGTCTTGGATTGACCTATGGCAGGGCCACAAACAAGTTTCAGCTTGGAGGGCAGAGCTCTCCCAGCATAATTAAGCTTGACCTTATAGTCCTCCCTAGTTCCTTCCTAGGTAGCTAATGGGCTGTGGGAGGTGCAGCAAATGCTACGAAAACAAGGTGAAACTCACAAGAATATTGTAAACATGTTGACCACTTCCCTTGTTTTGCTTTGTGGACTGACTATAAAATAAAGCTTCGGCTTGCAGGCCGTGGAGCTGTCTCTCCATCAGAGAAGCAGCATCCCATGCCCCAGCTGTATTTTTTTAAAATATATTTTATTGATTTTTTACAGAGAGGAAGGGAGAGGGATAGTTAGAAACATCCATCAGCTGCCTCCTGCAAACTCCCTACTGGAGATGTGCCTGCAACCAAGGTACATGCCCTTGATCAGAATTGAACCTGGGACCCTTCAGTCCGCAGGCCGACGCTCTATCCACTGAGCCAAACCGGTTAGGGCCCAGCTGTATTCTCTTGTCTGTCTTCAATCCTTCACCGCCCCTCCTCAGGCTCACCGAACCTGCCTGTGCTGGACGCAGCACATTTTTCATTTTGAAGTTTTACTTTAATCAAACTAATTTGGTCCTTTCTTAGTCTTTTCATTAGTCATGCTTTTTCTTTAAACATTTAAAGACATTTTACATTTTGTATTTTTTACTTTCAACTTCTGTCTTTGCTGTTCAGATTCTGTTACCTATTGTTCCTAATGTTCCCTCTTGCTGGTGGTGGTTTCTTTCCTTGTGTGCTGGTGTTTCATTGTGAACACACAGTCCTTGAGATTTTATGTGAAGGAATTCCTGCAGGCCTGGGTTTCCAGTACAGTCCTAAGAGAGAACTGCATTTGCTCCTGCTGGGTGCCTGGAGGCACTACCAACCCCAGACTACTCTGAATGACCAGTTCAAGATTTTTCCAGCCCAAATGTGTAGTATGAATTCTAGACCCAAACAGTATTGGGAGCCAGTTGTGCTGACATTACTGGGAATGCAATTTTTGTCCCCATCTCCTACCTCCCCTTGCATCCAAAACAAAAGCTAAGTAGGCGAGTTGTGGGATTGGTTCACTCTCGGATCTGCTTTTGGGGCTCTGATCTGACTTTTCACTTTGTAGGAGCCTTAGATTTTGGCCCCTAAGACAGTAATTTTAGCCACCGCCCCCCCCCACCCCACACACACACAAAGCAGATGAGCGACAAGAATGTTTATTAACTGGCTTCTACATAAAGTCCCAGTCCTGGAAGCCGTCAACAGACTCCATGGCCTTCACTAACCTAAGGTCACTGACCCTTTTTTTCCTCTGTCAGAATTACTGATTTCACAGGGGTTGGGAATGTTCAGCCTGCGGGCCATATAAGGCCCATGGCATCACTTGGTCTGGCCCTGCCAAGGCATTAGGGGTGAGTTAATTAAATGTTTGATCAAATATGGCCGCTAATTTTTAAACTGATAATATTGTATGGCCCATGAATGATGTTATAAATATACAAATGGCCCTTGGCAGAAAAAAGGTTCTCATCCCTGGTTTAAGGCAAGGATGGGAGGACACGAGTACATGATGAACCAGATCCAAGCAGAGGAGTGTGGCATGGCGAAGGCTGAGCTGTTCCTGTCCATCCCTGGGGCAGCCCAAGAACCCTTTAGTCACTGCTGAGCCAATCTAGTTCAAGGGCAGCTGTGATCCTTGTCCTTGAAGGGGAAAGACCCAGAATAGGCCAAGCCCCAGGCTGTCCCCACAGACCCAGTTCTCACTGGGGCAGTGGCAGAGCTGAGGTCAGTTCCTATTAGTCCTTATTCAAAGGGAGATGTCGCCTGTCTTTGCCTGCGTTTCGGCGCCTTTTTCGACTCAAGAAGCTGTCTAGCTTCTTGCTGCGTTTCAGCTCCTTGAACTTCTCAGCTAGGACCAGCTGGCGCTGTTCAGCTAGAGGATCGGGAGAAAGCAAGCTGGTAAGCAAAAGCAGAAGCACCACCCTCTCCCTGTTCCCCAGCCAATAATTCTCAACCACTGTGCTGGGAAACATGACTTAAGAGTTCATGGTGTGTGCAAGCAGGCTGTCTTTTTCTATGATTCCTTCTTTCACAACTCAACTACTGTGAGCTTCTATGTGCCCAGTCCAGCATATGTGAGGAGTACAACAGAGATAAAAGTGACACCCTGCCCTGGCCACGTAGCTCAGGTGGTTACATGGTCATTCAGATATGCCAAGGTTGTGGGTTTGATCCCCGGTAAGGGCACATACAAGAAACAAGCAATGAATGCATAAATAAATGGAACAACAAATTAATGTTTTTCTCCTCCCAGTCCTCTCTCTCTGAAAAATTAAAAAACAAACAAGCAAAAAACCATACGGTGTCATACCATTAAAAATAAAATAAATAAAAGCAACACCCTCTGCCGATAATCTAATTAGGGAAATAAGAATGGGCACCTCCTCCCCACAGTATTTCTACTCTCCTCCTAATTTACCATGGGATCCAGCATTCATGCCTCCTTTAGGGCCTGCGACCCCCCACCCCTGTACCTAGCCTGTAACCGCTGTGCCCACTCACATTTCTTCAGGAAGTACGGACGATGGCCCTGCTGGGCCTGCGCCCGCCGCTCCTGCTTCAGAGCCAGGCGCAGCTCCTGCTGCCGCTTCCGTTCCTGCTGTGCCATTTCTTGCTGCTCCTGAGGAGCAAAGATGAGATGGGTGTGAGGGACTGTGATTTACCCCCTGCCTTGAACTACTTTCACCCCCACCCACGATCTGACTCACTCACCATTCGCTGAAGCAGCTGCTGCAGCTTCTCATGCTTCTCCCCTGAACGGTGCTTCTTCAACTGCTTTTTCACAAGCTCCACAGTGGGAAATGATGTGATGGTTAGCATGCTGAAAATGTTAGCTGCAATTCTGTGCCAGGCATTACTCTAAAACAGTGGTTCTCAACCTTCTGGCCCTTTAAATACAGTTCCTCATGTTGTGACCCAACCATAAAATTATTTTCGTTGCTACTTCATAACTGTCATGTTGCTACTGTTATGAATCGTAATGTAAATATCTGATATGCAGGATGGTCTTGGCGACCCCTGTGAGTTCGACCGCCAAAGGGGTCTCGACCCACAGGTTGAGAACCGCTGCTCTAAGAGGTTCGCATGTTAACTCAGTAACACTATGAGATAGGAGCTATTAGTTCTTTTTATGATTAGAAAACTGAAGCAAAGCCAAGTTGAATAACGTGCGAATGGTAAGCTAGTAAACTG
Organism: Myotis brandtii; assembly: GCF_000412655.1. Classification (NCBI taxonomy): domain Eukaryota; kingdom Metazoa; phylum Chordata; class Mammalia; order Chiroptera; family Vespertilionidae; genus Myotis; species Myotis brandtii. Next base: position 4,359,218 of record NW_005355115.1, read on the forward strand.
ATGAGCCAGGATTTGAATATAAGCACCTAATTAGGGAGAATTAAATCTGCCCATCGCTACGCTCCCAGTTCCCTCTGCCTGACTCTAACCTGTGCCCTAGTTTCCCAACCCCGGACACCAGTGACCCAGCCGCATGCAGCACACCTCTTTCTCTTTGGCTCGGATGTCGTTCAGGAATTGATAGGTTTTGTCAAACACTTCAGGATTATATTCCCCTGACAAATCGTCAAAGCGGGGGTCCCGGGCTACCTTTGGAGAGAACGGAGAGAATATGAAAATACAGTTCAGTCTCCTTTCACAAGAAAGCACTTCCTGCCTCTTTCTCACCTTCTTACTGATGGGGACAACTTGACGCAAAAATGGCACCCGGACCTTGGCTGACATTTCCAGAGGCCTATGGAGAAATTACAGGACAGGTCCAGGGGACTCCAGTCTTGGCCAAAGGCCTCCCCTCTGCCACCTAAGACAGCAGACACCGACTCAGGTCCCAGACATCCTCCAACTCCTGGGGCAGGCCTTGCTCCTCACCTGTGCTTATCTGCAACACAGGCATTTTGGACAGGGGGTCTAGAGCCTTGCTTCTTAGTGCTGCTTCCAGCTACCAATTGTTTGTATGTCTTGGTCCCCACCTGGCTCTGCAATTCCAACAGCTCCTCAAAGGACATGTGAGATGTGTCTGCAGAAGGAGGTGAAGATAGGGGACACACACAATTGAGCTCAGCATTTCCCGCTGCTGGAAAGACATCATTCCATTCTCATTCTTAAGGTAACTGATCCTTTCCAATACCCCATCCAACCAATCCCTACAGGTCCTGGCAGCACAGGCTGTCATGGTGCTGTCATCTAAGTTCCCAACGGTTCCAGCTACCTTGGGGCCTCACCTTGCTAAGGAAGGTGTATATGTAAGGCCAGTGGTGGACCAAGTCACAGTCCCTTCCTTTTCACCCTTTTAAATTATTCCTTCACAGGTTTCCCCAGAAGGGCCTGTCTCCCTTGCCCAGTTACTGTTGCCAATGTTCCGGTTCATCCTCTCAGGCTGTCATCTAAGTTCCCAACGGTTCCAGCTACCTTGGGGCCTCACCTTGCTAAGGAAGGTGTATATGTAAGGCCAGTGGTGGACCAAGTCACAGTCCCTTCCTTTTCACCCTTTTAAATTATTCCTTCACAGGTTTCCCCAGAAGGGCCTGTCTCCCTTGCCCAGTTACTGTTGCCAATGTTCCGGTTCATCCTCTCAGCACCTCACCTGAATCTGTGCTCTAGTCTCCTAACTGGTCTCCCAACCTCCAGTCTTACTCCTCTCAAAGATATGCTCCCCACTTCAGTTTGAGAGAGACATCTAAAATGTAACTCTGGCCCTGGCCGGTTTGGCTCAGTGGATAGAGCGTTGGCCTTCAGACTGAAGGGTCCTGGGTTCAGTTCCGGCCAAGGGCACGTGCTAGGGTTGCGGGCTCGATCCCCAGTGGGGGGCATGCGGGAGGCAGCTGATCAATGATTCTCTCTCATCATTGATGTTTCTATCTCTCTCCCTTTCCCTTCCTCTCTGAAATCAATAAAGAAATATATTTAAAAAAAACAAAAAATAAATAAAATGTAACTCTGCTCTTATTACTCCAACCTCATTACCTACTCCCACATAGATAGACTTCAGATCACGTCAGTTCAGAACTCAAAACTCCCCAATGCCTCCCATCTTTGCTCAGCGTCAAGGTGGCTGGAAGCCCCAGGAGACCTAGCCCCCAGGTTGCATCTAATCTCATTTCCTACCAATCTCTTCCTTCCACTCCTCTCGTCAACTGGCCTCCTAGCAGTCCCTGAGCAGGAAGGTGTTCTCTGCACTTGATGCTGCCCCTGCTTGGAGCACTTTCTTCAGATACATTTATTACTTCTCCGGCACCTCCTTCAACCACGTTCAAATGTCACCTACTCAGTGAGGCCTCCTCTGACTACTTACAATTGCAACCCCTCCCCTGCTTTCTCTCCATAACCTTGTCACCTTCTTGGAAAACTGAGATATAATTCATATGCCATAAAATTCACCCTTTTACAATATACAATTCTGCTTTGCTGCCTTTTAATAGATTAATTCACGTGTCCTTTTTTTTTAACAGCCCTTTCTAAATGGTAAGTTCCACGAGGACAGTTTTGGGCTGCTTTATTCACTATTGCATCTCCAGCATCTAGAACTGTGCGTGCATACAGATACTCAATAAATGTTTGCCAAATTTCTTTATATCTATCTATCTATCTATCTATCTATATCTATATCTACATAAATTGATTTCAGAGAGGAAGGGAGAAGGAGCGAGAGATAGAAACAAATGATGAGAATCATTGATCGGCGGCCTCCTGCACGCCCCCTACTAGGAGGGGAGCCGGCAACCAGGCACCTGCCCTTGACTGGAATCGAACCGGGACCCTTCAGTCCGCAGGCCGACGCTGTCCCCTGAGCCAAACCCGCCGGGGCTGCCCAATCTCCTTAATCCTGACCTACTGAACCCTTCCCCAGCCCCCAGCCCTGGCCTCGGCGCGCTCCCACAGGCGTCTCAGCCCCGGGGAAATCTCCATCCTCCCTAAGAAACTGCTCAGGATGTCCCAGCCCAGGAAGCACCCCCTCCCCACTTCCCACGGCGCCGCGGGCGCTCCGCGCTGGCCTTTGGAGAACTTCGCAGGCTCTCGGGA
>NW_005355115.1:4362411-4369024 GCF_000412655.1 Myotis brandtii
ACGAGAAAGTGGGCCAGGCCTCGTGGCACTTGACCTGCGAGCGCCCCCTGCCCCGGGCAAGCGCCTGCCACCCCATTCATTCCACACACACAGATGGTTCGTTTAGAGGTCTTTAATCCATTTTTATAAAATCTGAGCTGGCTGTGAGCAACAGGGTGACAGCAACAGCTCAAGGAAGGGGTAGGATTCTCTGCTGGTCCTCGCCTTCCCCGGGTCAGGGCGAAGGAGGTTTCATGGCAACAGCTGCAACTTCTCTCGGCTCCCAATCAATGCTCATGGCTCAAGCGGGGGCGGGGGTGAAAACAGAGCGGGAGGGGAGCTTCTGAGGACCAGACACGGCTTGCTTCTCCCTTCTCCATTCTCCCCATTCCCTTCACTTCTCAGAGCCCCGCTGGCCTGGGACAGAGCAGAGTCCAGGAGCAGTTGGAAGAAGGTGGATGGGACAGAGCACCAAGGGAAGGGGCCCTCGGCCCAAGGAGGGGGGGAACCTAGCCCTCCCCCCACAGCTCCCCACTGAGTTCACAGCACAAAAACACCTCTAGTCCAACAACTCCATGTGGAGGTAACCAGGGTCCAAAGGGGCAGGCGGGTGAGACAGGCAGGGGCAGTGAAGACAACAGCAGGCTCAGGAGGGATGGCGGCAAAAACTTCCTTCTACCCATGGGAGGAGACGATGGGGCGACTGATATTGCTGTTGGTGGTCATGGCATTCAGCTCCCACCTGGAAGGCCAACAGTGACAGGTATAAAGGACAGGAGGAGCCTCCACCCCAAGCCCAGAACTGCTAACAAAACTATGAACACACCAGTGCCTTCAACTTCCTGAAACCTTAACTACCCACAGCCACCTCTTCCTTACAGCCCTCCTAGATTAACAATCAGGCCCCGCCCACCACCAATCCAATACCACCCACAGCTCCACCTGCAAGCTCAGGTGGACTTCCTGTTTATGTTTATATATTCTTTTGCCCAACACCTGGAGAAAAGCATGGGTGTATACATTGCAGTAAATTTCCCAACCTATCTTTCCTCTGCTCAGATCCAACCAGGCGGCTCCTCCTACCCCACATCAGGAATGCCCATTTTTGCTCTCAACTACTATCCCTTTCAGAAAGAAGCCTGCTTCGGCTCTCCTACCCTCCCACCCCAGGTCTTCCCCACACATCCCATCATATTAAAATTAAATCCCTCTTTTTGACCATTCTGTCATTCTACAAAGATTTACCAATAACCTCCTTAATTCTACTATTCACTATAGTCTACTTGACAGGTATGAAAAGGAAAATGGTGGGGCTTGCCACCTAGTTCAGTCTCTGGTTAAAACTGTAGTCTTACTTTCCCACTCTGACTGACGTGAGGAGCTGCAGGGACCCTCAGGGGCCCACCACAGGGGGAGATATATCAGTCAGAGCCTCCCCATGAATTCAGTTCAGGATTTGGATCCAGAATTCCCCTGGACTAGCAGATCTGCGAAATAAAGGTTAAACCTTCCTCCCTCAGAGTGCTGGCTGATCGTTCTCCCGTGCATTCTTCCACAACAGGTACCTGCATATATGTCACTCCTAGGCCAACCTATGACCCACCAGGTCAGCCCTGTATACACCGTGTCACTGAATACTGATCACATAGACCAGTGATGGCGAACCTTTTGAGCTCGGCGTGTCAGCATTTTGAAAAACCCTAACTTAACTCTGGTGCCGTGTCACATATAGAAATTTTTTGATATTTGCAACCATAGTAAAACAAAGATTTATATTTTTGATATTTATTTTATATATTTAAATGCCATTTAACAAAGAAAAATCAACAAAAAAATGAGTTCGCGTGTCACCTCTGACACGAGTGTCATAGGTTCGCCATCACTGACATAGCCCCCCAGCAAGTAAGAGTTAAACTGAACTGAAAACAAGGAAAAGTACATGTCGAAGAATGACCCAAAAGGGCATAATTATACACAAAGTACTTGTGGTACTTGACTTAGACCTAAGAGTGAAACTAAAAGGGAAGGAACCAGGAAGAACCTCCCTTAATTCCAGAACTAAGGTGATTCAGAGGCTCCTAAACTTGTCTTTACTTTGCAGCTAAGTTCTAAGATTTCATCAAACTTTTTCAGCATGTTAACACAACAACCGTATAGGCTCAAGATCTCAGGAAGTGATGCTCCTGAGCTTTGTTTGAAAAACTTATTTTTTTCATGTAATTTACCCAGGGGACAGTCTGTATCTCCTTCCATCTCATTCTCCACAAGATGTATCTCCTCCATATGAGGTCATGTTGTGCTGCCACTTACCCTCAACCAATCCCTCCTTCCCAGCCACTCACTGTACCTGATGTCATGGGGCAAACAGGACTGGTCCAGGTTATACTGAATGACAGCCAGTTTGCACAGGGTCTTCAGACTAGGGCCTGCAGAGGGAGAATGGGAGACAGGGGGACAGTCACAGCCAAGGAAAGATTCCGTCCTGGATGTCACCACCGAGACAGGGACCCCGATGGCAGGAGCACTTTGGGAATAAGTGTACTTACTAAAGTCCAAAATGTGTAAGTCAGAATGATCTATGAGGTCAAACTCATCTCCCAGGCCTTCCTCAGGAGATGGACTGTAGAGATAGAGAGAGAGAGAGAAAGGGAGGAGGAAAGAATGCTCATGAGACCCTTCTTGCTCAAATGCCTCCCAGTTTAGTCACAGACTTAGGCCTTCCCTGAGCCCTCCCCTCTCCTACTAACCTGGTACCCCCAAAGAGGACAATTTTGTCACCAACAATACAGCAGCACTGGCGCCGGCGTGGACATGGCCCCTTTCCCTTCGGTTCAATCTTTTTCCAGGTAAAGGACACTAAAGAGAAGTTTACATGGAGATTCAATGCCTGCCCTGGCCAGATATCCTCTCCAACCTCAACCTCTCGCCTACTCAGGATTCTTTCTTTCTTTCCTTCCCCCCTCAAGTGCTCCTTGTTTCTCCCTTAGAGGCAGTGTTCTTTACCAGGGTTAAATTTCCACAGGTCATGGAAGTGCCGGTTCAGCCTTGCATTATAGCCACCAAAAATGTACAGCTCCCCATTGTAGCCAACTGGAAGGAGAGAGGAATGTCAAGAGTGTGAAGACAATGGGTGGGAAGGGGGACTGCAGCGGCGGAACACACACTCACAGGCTGAGTGGCTCCGGCGCCCCTCGGGCAGCACCGGAGTGGTTGGACAGTCCAGCCAGGCCTCAGTCCTGGTGTCAAAGACTCGGATGCGGTTGCAGTAAATCTCATTGTTGGAATGGAACGGCCCAAATCGGTCAGCGCGACCCCCAAAGACATACATGCGACTGCCCAGCATTGTGGCTGAGTGGAAGTCCCTCCAGCGCGCAGGATTGCCCTGGGCAGGAGCAGAGAGATGAGGTGAGCGAGAAGGCTGGGAAAGGATCTGCTCTCACTATCGAACTTCCTATGGTTTCTTCAATTGAGGGTGGGGGTCTGGGAGAAAGAAGAAAGGGCAGACCTTTGTACAGATAAGGGTCCATGTCATGGTGCTGGTATCCAGCTTGTGAATGTCATTGGAAAAGCAGTCCGCCTGAGTGGGAAGAGAAAGGAAGTGAAGGAAGGAATATAAGATTGGGTCAGCAGTCTCTGACCTCCATTCCTCCCCTCAAAAACCTGCAAAACAGCCTCAGCTGGTTTGGCTCAGTGGATAGAGCTCCGGCCTTCGGACTAAAGGGTCCCAGGTTCAATTCTGGTCAAGGGCACATACCTCAGTTGCAGGCTTGACCCCCAGCCCTGGTTGGGGCACATGCCGGAGGCAACCAATCGATGTGTCTCCCACATCAGTGTTTCTCTTGGTCTACCCCCCTCCCTTCTACTCTCTAAAAATCAATGGAAAAATATCCTCAGGTGAGGATTAACAGCAACAACAAAAAGCCCTGCAAAACAAGCCAAAGCCTCCCATTCCAGCATCCTCAATTCCCTTTCCTCTCTCTCATTCCCACCCCAAACCTCTACTTGCTTTCCAGACTTACCAGTTGCTCGTAGCCCCCGAAAATGTACATGGTCTTGCCCAAGACACAAGCCGAATGTCCGTCCCGAGCCCCAGGAATTGTTCCTAACACTCGGGGTGTGGACCACTTGTGAGTATCTGAAGGAGATGAGAGGATGGGCCAGTTAAGCAGCTCTGACCCTCCTGAGTTGCCCTATTCCCAGCCCAGCCGACATCTTCCCAGCCCGTGAGGTACCATTTGGAAGAACAGAGCCCCATACTCACTGACGTCAAAGGCGTAGAGCACATTGCAGGCCCCTTCCGTGTCATTCCGCCCGCCCCAAAGGAAGACCGTGTCATCGATGAGGACGGTTGAGTGCCCATACCGCATGTATGGTACCACAGGAGGCTGCCCTCGGATGGTGGGTCTCACCGGGGGCAGCTTTGTCCAGCGCAAGGACACTGTGGGCATAGCTCAGCTCAGCCCTGGAACCCTCCTTCCAGGCTGTCCACCTTTTCCCAAACCAGATCTTCATTCCTTCACCCCCTTGGGCCACGGCAACCACCACCAAAACTCATTCAACCGCCTGTTTCCCTCCCTAATGTGGGCACCCAGGACGTCCCCAGGACTAGCTTACCTGCATTGAAAATGTGCACATCAATCTGACGCAGTGTCTCGTAGTCTTCACCAGAGCAGTAACCCCCGAAGGAGAATACCCGGTGCCCAACAGCCACTGCAGCATGGTTCACCCTGCGGGGCCCGCCCTCCAGGTGCACTGTCCACCGTAACATCCCCTGGGCCACTGGTTACAGCAACATGCCCCCCCGGCACGGCCTGCTGCCTCTGCTACCTGCACACAAATTAGGGCCACAAAGGCCTTTGCCTGGCTCACCAGGACTCTGCCCAGGACCAGCCCTTACCTCCAAGTGTCACCCAGGTGTTCGACCCACACCACCCCTCCACAGCTCAGGTGGCTGGCCCTGCCCCAGAGGAGCTGCTGAGGTCAAGGAGCTAGCCCTGGCCCCGTGTTCTCCAAAAGCAAAGGGTGGGGCCACTCCAACCTGACCGCCAGCTCAGAACCTGCTGATCCAGGGCTCAGCATGATCACCCCCTACTCATGGAGGCTCCACCCTCTCCGTGGCCTGGCACAAGCTCCAAGCCCCCTTCCCAGGCTGATGGGTCTCTGGTACCTCCGGCTCTGCTCTGCTTACTGCTGCCTCTCTAAGAATCTCTGTGCTCTTTAAGATGGGGAGAGGGATCTCAAAATACTCAGAGCTATTAATAGCCCAGCCAGCCCCAGACGGTGCATTGAAAGCTGGCATGGGTACTTCCAAGCAGAAAGGCTTTTAGGCTTTCAGAGTGGATTAGCTCCCCTATCCAAGATGGGGTGGGGTCCAGGACAGGGACCTCCATATTACCATGGATGGTTCACCCCTCGTCGGAAGCTCTGGTCAAACTGAGCTGTTGTCAATGGGGTCACCCAGGGCCCCCCACAGGCCTGGGGCGTTCCTTTAACAGCTGGGCCTGGTCTGCTGCCAAAGCTAGGAACTTAATCAGAAAGGTATGTGTCCGCTGTAGATTGAGGGCGTGGGGGTGGGGAGGAAGGGTCTCCTCCTCCTGCCACCTCCCCAACCCTGCTCCCCTGGCAGAGAAGAGCTGTCCCCAGCAGCTGTCCTCCCCGAGGGTCCCGGGAAGGGGGGTGACGGTGGGCGTGTGCACTGGAAGGAGAAGGGAAGCCAAATGCCCTCGGGCAGGACATGAAGAAGACCCAGGTAGGAGGGCTGATCTCTTTAAGACAACCTGCCAAGCTAGCGATAATGGGTACATCTCAAGGCTCCTGCGACCGACCGGCACTGCCTTTGCTGGCAGGCACCCTTTGGGTCCGGGCGGGTCATCCTCTCCCTGTTCAAGGCAGAGCTTCGGGCACAGAGAGGGCTCCAGGGAGGCCCCTCGAGAAGAAAAAGGCATGGCTTTCAGCGGGCTGGCACGTCCCCTACCGCCCCCCCTCGACCCCTGCCCCGGCTTTAAACAGCCACCGGGCCAACCCGGACGGAGCCCCAGCAGGAACTGGCCTCACTCCATGGCTCCCGTCCTCAATCCCAAACACCTGGGACCGGGGCTCTGGGGCCAGACGGCGGGCTGAAGGGCTGAAGAAGGGGAGCCCTCTGTCTTCCCTCTGAGCTCCTGCGCCCTTCAAGTCACTCAAGGCGCAGGGCTCACAGGAGCAGCGAGGAGCAATGCCACCCCAAGGCAGAGAGAGAATCCCAGCTTCTCTCCCGAAAGGACAGCTCGAGCTCATGGAAAACGGGCCCCGAGGTCTCAGGGCTGCGTCCTCCCGGAGTTCCCCCCACACTCCGTCCTGGCCGCGTTCTCAACGCCTTCCATTCCCTTCACGAGCCTGCCCCCCCCCTCTGGTCTCTTGCAATTATCCCCCCCCCCCCCATTTTTTTTTTTTTTAATCTGAGAGCTTTGCAGTTTTCTCCTTTTCCTTTTCCCACCACTCCAAGCGCCACCCAAAAGTTCTCCATTTTCCCCCTTCCACTGAGGGGAAAACGCTAGGAAACATTGTCCCCTCTCGGCCAGAGGTCTTCCTCCCTGCATATGGTGGCGCTCTCTCTGGATCCTTCCAGTCATCCCCCCGCCCCTCCCCCACAGCG
>NW_005355115.1:4369252-4369768 GCF_000412655.1 Myotis brandtii
GCCCCCTCGGGCCTCCCCCTCACGGCTCCGGCTCCAGACAAGGACGCCCCCAGCACCTCCACCTTCCTTGTAACATCAACGCATCCCGGGCTACCTTGTCAGGCCGGGCCGGGGCGGGGCCGCGGGCAGCCTGGAACCCGTTGAGCGCCAACCGACGACTCGGTCCCCAACGAGATAAACACAGCCAGGCTCGCTTCTTCCCGCGGGCAGCTGTGTGCGCACGTGCAGTCGGGGCCGAGTTCCGGAAGCCTACTGGGACTTGTAGTCTGTCGGTTTCCGCAGGGACGCGAGGTGCGGAGCCGCGCACAGGCGCTCCAGGAGCTTCTACGCATGTGCGGCTGCTTCAAAAAACCGTGGGGGTCCCTGGGTAATGTAGTTCTTTGTTTGGGCCCGGACGATGGAGGCGGGGCAAGGGGCGGAGTCGTTGTCCCCTTTCGCGTCCATCATGAGCGATGGGCGGGGCTGGAGGACTAGGCGCCCAGCACGTCCTGCCCCGGCGGAAGTGGAGGTGCGGGT
>NW_005355115.1:4369865-4392573 GCF_000412655.1 Myotis brandtii
GCGGAGACGCCGGCGCCGACCATCGGTGGGGTGGGGGTGGGCAGGGGGTGGGAACGCCGCAGCTGGGACCATTTGAGGGGAGCCCCTGGGGCCTGAAGGGCGTTTGTCAGGTGGTACAGAGGGGAACCCCATTGAGAGGGGAGAAGGGAACGGGTACGCCTTGTCTTTAGGAGCTTGTTTGCCCACCCGAAGTTCCCAAGTCAGGAGGGGGCGGGAAGGCGGGGTTCTGGAAGGGGTGTGTTTTGAGAGATGGTTTAGCAGCCTCTGGTTCTGCTGTTAAATATTTAAGAAATGGCCGAGCAAGGCGGGTGGGCCTCGGCTCGAGATAAGAGCCCGACTTAAAAGGCGAAGGGCCCAGGAGATGCCAAGGTGGGTTGGGGCGCAGAAGGTTGGGCGTTTCGATGTTTTGTGGACACAGAAGGAGACCACAAGGAGCTGGATGGGAGGCGGAGTGCACAGCTAATTTAATCAGATCCCTCTCGTGCCCCCCTGTTCTTGCAGCCCGTGCCCGGATGGCAGCAGTAGTTCTCGGGGCAGACAACATGGGCCCAGAGCGTATCTTCCCCAATCAGACCGAGGAACTAGGGCCGCACCAGGGCCCCACGGAAGGCACTGGGGATTGGAGCAGTGAGGAGCCTGAGGAAGAGCAGGAGGAACCCGGGGCAGGCCCAGCGGGCTACTCCTACCAGCCCCTGAACCAAGACCCTGAGCCCGAGGAGGTGGAGCTGGCGCCGGTGGGGGATGGAGAGGACGTAGTGGCGGACATCCAGGATCGGATCCAGGTATGCTGGAGGAGGCCTTGTTCCCGAGGAGGTGAAGGTGGGATCCCTGAAGGGCTGGCCCTGAACTGTCTTCTCTGGCTGTTCAGGCCCTGGGGCTTCATTTGCCAGACCCACCATTAGAGAGCGAGGATGAAGATGAGGAGGGAGCTACAGCCTTGAGCAGCCGCAGCTCTATTCCCATGGACCCAGGTAAAAGAGATCATTCTTTTCATTAGGAGGAAAGGAACTGGCCAGAGCCAATAGAGAGGTCACAGAGCAATACCCTGTTCCTAAAATGACAGTTTGTAATCTAATATTTTGCCGACGTCAGAATCCAGGTGAGCTCTAGCTGGTTTGGCTCAGTGGCTAGAGCATCAGCCTGCGGACTGAAGGGTCCCGGGTTCGATTGTGGTCAAGGGCATATGCTCAGGTTGTGGGCTCGATCCCCAGTAGGGGGCATGCAGGAGGCAGCCGATCAATGATTCTCTCTCATCATTGATGTTTCTATCTCTCCCTTCCTCTCTGAAATCAATAAAAAAAATTTTTTTTTAAAGAATCCAGGTGAAATGCTATTCTGCTAGACTTGGGGAATGGGCAGGCTTGCCTAGAAATAACAGACAGATTTGGTGACTTTACTAACCCAATGGTTCTGGGTTAACTCAAGGAATGGGCAGGGAAGCTGGTCCCATCTTTTCTATCCTCTAATTGGTCTCTGCCTGTGATTTCAGATCATGTAGAGCTGGTGAAAAGGACAATGGCTGGAGTAAGCTTGCCTGCACCAGGGGTTCCTGCCTGGGCTCGGGAGATATCAGATGCCCAGTGGGAAGACGTGGTACAGAAGGCTCTCCAAGCCCGGCAGGCATCCCCTGCCTGGAAGTGACCACCTTGAGAGCTGCCTTATCTCCCTGCATTCCACTGGAACCAGCACAGGACTGAACACATCCCTGGTCGTAACGCCCATCTCCCTTCCACATCAAGGCAAATCAAACTTCTCAGAGACCCACTTTATTCAGTCTGTACATATGGGGACATCGGCCCAAGCCCAACCCACCATAGCATGTATCACTCTGGAGAATAAAGCACCCTATGTACACAGCCCAAAGCTGCACTGCCTGTGCCCCTGGGACCCGGGTCTGGCTCTCCTAAGCCTCTTGCCTCTCCATGGTGCCTGAAAGGGACAAGCGAGGGCCTGCCCAGCATTAGCACAAACAAGGAAAATAAATAGATGTTGGAGGGAGCCATGCTTAGACACTGCTCCCTGTCTCCTTCCTCTTGGCTTTGGGAACCAACAGCACAGGAAAGCAGTCAGCCCCAGGTGGTCCCTTCCATGTTTGTGATCCCAGGGCTGCTGCTCACCAAGGAGGGGGCGCAGGTAGGGTGTCTGTTCATCCCTTTCTCTTGATCCATCTGGGCCCTTTATTCATTACCTGATGTCCATAGCTTATGTGGTTCTCTTTTTGACCTCCCACATGGTCTTGGTCGGGCAAGGGGTAAGAGGAAATAATACGGCCCCCTCAGCCTGCACACTGCTGGGGCTGGGGGCCTCTTTGTGCTGCTGGGGGTTGGCGCCCCTCCAGCTATTGACTTCAGGGGCCAGTGGGGCTTGGCATAACTTTGGTGAGAATAACCTCCTGCTGCTCCCCGTGTGCCTCTGCAGGGGAGGGAGAGGAGGAGACCCCTGGCGTTCAAATGAAGATGAAGGGAAGGGAGAGGAGCCTATGTGTTCCTTTGTATTTCTCAGAGCAGCCTCAGGCAGCTGTGGGGTTAGGAGCAGGAGGGTACAGGCGTCCCCAGTTGTCTGAACACTAAGCATCTTAGTGCTCAGCCTGTCTGTACTGGCCACCAGGAGGCACCAACACATTTTGGGGAGAAGAGGGACCACTCTGTGGGCATCCCTGCTTCAAGTGCTGCATCACCCTCCCTAGAATAGCTAAAGAGGCACTGCCTTGCCCCATGTCAGCCAGTGGGGAGCAAAGGGTGGAGGGCTAGGGCAGCGTCCCAGGGCTGAGTGGGCTGTGGCCCCGTGGAGGAAACTCGGGGCGTCAGAGAGCCTCCTGGCTGGCAGTTAAGAACTCTTCCGCCCGCTTGTGAGCCTCTAGCGCCTTCATGGTGTACACGTCCTGGGGCAGCTCTGACTTCCTCCGAAGCAGCACTTTTTCTTTCTTGATATCCTTTAGCATCTGTGAGTGGACAGGGAGAAGGGGAGGAATGGTGACCAATTCCCAGTGTATTCTGTGGCTTCCCCTCATTCCTGGGCTCTGCTGCTCCTGTCTCCTCCCCCTGCAGAGCTGTCTATTGCTGCTCCGCCTCCCCCTGTGCCCGGCCACCTGCACGGCCTCCGTCTCCACGGTCCTCTTCAGAAGCTGGATGTCCTCTGCCGTGGGGGTCTCCGTCTCCATCGAGTACACAGGGGGCAGCGGTGGTGGAGCTCGGAACATGGGATACTGAGAGGAACGGAGGCACGGACAAGTGGGGGAGCCCCTTCAGACTCTGAACCTGTTTGCCGCTATTCCTCCTCAAACAGACCCTCCCCCAGCCTAACAGGGGCCCCTCAGTTCAAGACAGTGGCAGGAAAACCTCACCTGGGGATTAAGTCGGGCCAGCTCCTCGATCTTTTGCCACATCTCTTCTCTTTCCTTCATTCGGAACCGGCCCCTGAGGGAGCAGACAGGATGGGGGTTGAGTTTGAGAGAGAAGCAAAGGGGGCTGGTGGTGGACAATCAGAGGCTCTGAGAGGAGACACTCACTTCTGCTTCTCCGCCTTGTATTGTTGTGTGCAGTCATCAAACAGCTTCTGATTCATCTCCATAAACAGCTTCAGGGCATTGTAGATCAGTCCATGGATTGTCCTGCCACCGCAAGAAAGACGAGGTGTAAGAGGCCACAGCCTGCCCTAGTGCCAGGCCCAACCTGCTCTCTCCTAGGTGTCTGCTAAGAGCTTTCTCATTTACTACTCCCATTTCACAAACCGCTACAGTGTAAGCTCCTCTCTCCGGTCAAATCATGTGACCTGAGATCGGCATTGCAGGGTTTTCACAGATACTGGTCTGCCTGTCCATCCTTCCTGCCACCCCATGCTCCAAGACCCTCCTCCTCCCCCCTTGCCTGGCCCACACGAATGGCCTCCCAGCAGCATGACCTGCATCTGCCCCACAGCATGCTTGCTCTTAGCAGGAAAGCCTTTACAACACTGGGATTCAACACGTCCTAAGGCCACATCAACTTCCCACAGCGTGGAATTAAGTGACCAAAGCGGCAAAATGTCTGACTGCAAGAAGAGATGTACTACAGGCCACTGCTCTGCTGTTTGGTCTCAGAGATCTCTCACGTAGGTATCTTTTCTCCCCATTCTTCAAGGTCCTCTCAGCCTACAGTGGGCACCACCCCTACTTGCAAAGTGACCAGATGAGACTCTGTAGGTCTTCCAGACCCTAACAGGCTCCAAAACCACAGCCCACCGCAGCCCCTACTTGTTCCAGTGGCTCTTGGAGTTCCTGTAGAGTGCAGGGAACATGATGGGGAGGACCCGGGCAGCGTTGTCACTGATGAGGCTCATGATGTACTCGTTGTTCCAGTAATAGAGAGCTCGCTCTGCCACCTGGTGGGGACAGGCGGGACTCCGTGAGGACACAGCTTGCTTTGCTCAAGACCCCCTCAGTTCCTGGGAGGTGGGCTGGATCTCACCTGGAAATGGGGGCTGGAGACACACTTGGCAAGCTGGCGGAAGAGTGGGTCCATGACTTTGCTGAACTCTGAAGGTTCGATGACATCCAGAATCTCCTCCAGCTCGTTCAGGAACATCACCTCCTTGGGGCTGTGGGTCTTCGGCCAGAACTTGAGAAGCCCCACAATCACCTGTGAGACGAGGAGGATAAAATTCTCACTCAACACCTGCCTGGTTCTCCAGGAAGTCTTCCTGCCCGCTCCTCCCCGCCCCCCGCAGTGGGCGTAGCTTGGGTGGCCTCAGCTAACGGCTCATGTTTCTCTGACTTGGATCTGCTTCCTAGGTGTACATGGGTTTTCTCCTTCAGAGAGGAAGCCATGTCGCCTGTTGGGCTCCATCCCTCCTGAGCACCTGCTACGGCACTGCCCCACAGAGACAGACGTGCTGCTGACAGACAGGCGGGCGCTGGGGCTTAGAGAGGGAATTACCGGCTCAGTGAGGCTGCTCTCCTTCTCCAGGAACTGCACCACACAGTATGCCAGCTGCAAAAGGTTGAGGCAGAAAGGAGGTGAGGCGCAGGGCCCAGGTCTCACGGAGATCAGAGACAGGAGCAAGACCCCCAATGGAAGAGGCGGCATAGACGGGAATTATCCCACCCACTCCCTCTGCCTCCCCACCCGGCTGGAACATCTCCCCGCCCTGTCTTCTCTGCTGCCAGGCCCAATCAGGGATCATCAAGAGGAAGGCGGCTTACCTGAGGGTGGTAGACACTCAGGGACTTGACCTTGTGAAGGGGAAGCAGGACACGGATAAGGAACATCTTGTGCTCTTCCTTAAGGGGCAAGGCAAAGCCGTTGATGATGCTAGGAGTTAAGGGAGGTTTGTTAGGGCCGAAGGGCCTGGTCCAAGCTCAGTGAACCAACCCTCCCAGCTTTTTTCACCATGTGTGACCACCCCACCTCTCACCTGCCCAGGATCTCCAGGAGCTCGGCAATCCCGTTGTGATGCTCCGTCTCATAGATGAACCTGAGGGAAGAAAAAGGGTCTCCTGACAACCTGAGGCCCCTCTGAAGTCCCCCCTACCTCCCTTCTCCCCCCACCTTAGCGGTGCTTGCTTTGCTGCTGAGCCTGGCTCCTGGCCTCACCTGTAGAAGATGTGGTTGATCTGCCTACGGATATAAGCCCGGAGCCCCAAAAACTTGCCATAGATTCGATGCAAGATGGTCTTGAGGAAGTCCCGCTCTCGAGGATCCTCACTGTCAAACAGGTCGAGGAGCTGGGAGCGGGCAGGAAGAAAGGTGGCAAGTGAGGCCGGAGCTGAGGAAGGCAGGGCTGGGTGACATAGGGTCCTGGCTGGGAGAAGCTCAAAGGTTCTCTGGAGAGGGCCCTGGGACAAGGCCCTGGAAAGAGTAACTGGATTTCTCTGCTCTTCCCAAGGGGACATCTGAGTATGCATGCGGCATACTGAACGTGGTGGGTAACTTTGTTGCTTCTTCTGTTTCTTTCCATTATGCTGGAAGCTTCTTGCAGGCAGAGTAGGTCAGTTTAACCCTCATAGTGTCCTGTACAGACACAGCTGAAACCCAAGATATTCTTAGAGGGAGAAAGAACTGGGACCGGAGTAAGGGATGTGGGGCCAGAGTCCATGCACTGGAAAGAGGGGAAGGACAGGAACTCAGGGACTCACAGCAAGGACAAACTTCTGGTCAATGTACTTCTTGGCTATGTTTGGCTGGAAGTCAGGAGACTCAAGGAAACGTAGGAAAAACTCGTACACCAGCTGTGGAGGGAAAGGAGCATCCCTTCAGGGGGTATTCCCCAGGGACTGGGAGAACCCTGACACAGGTCTGAGTGCCCCTGGCCCTGGTACCTGGAGATGTGGCCAGGCGGCTTCCAGGGTGGGCTCGTCTTCCTCTGGGTCAAACTCGGCCCCGGTGGGATTGGATGAGGGTGGCAGTGTCCGGAAGAGGTTCACTGAAAACTGAGGGGTAGAGCCCCGGTGAGAGCTCTGTCTGGGCTTCTCCAGGGCGCCCACCCTGCCCGCGTTCCCGTTCCTGCGCCCACCATGGTGACAGCCTCTGGGTAAATGGCCTCGGTGACGACGTCGCGGCTATGGGTGATGTACTCCACCATTTCGTTGAGTCCTGCCCGCTTCACCTCCTTGAACTTGAGGTCGCTGAGCGGGTCTGACACAAAGTCGAAGAGGACACAGCACTGGCGTAGCTTCTGGATAAACAGCTCCTCCCGCTCCTGGGTTGGCGAATCTAGGGGGGGCCAGCAGTCAGGTTCCCTCCCCGCCCTTCCCTGCTGTGCCCTACTGGCCTCACAGGGCTTCCCCGACCCTGTCCCGCTCCCCTGGCACCCGCTCCCCAATGGAACTCCCCTCCCCCCCAAGTAACCAAAACCACCCAGTGCCCCCAAGCCTGGTGCACCAGCCCCCGGTGACCTTCTCCAAGTACCTTTCAGGGCAGGAAGCTTCTGCAGCTCCCGGTTCTTGCTGAGATTGAAGCGGGAGGAGCTTTGCCGTCGCTCCTTCTTGACAATCTGGGGGCCCCCTGAGTACTTGATTTTGCTGAGCTGCGTGGGGGGTGGCGTGCTGTTGCTGGGACGCTTGTTGGATGCCGGTGGCTGAGACTGGGGCTGCGGCTGGGGTGGCGGCTGCGGCTGCGGCTGGGCCTGGTCACACAAGTGAATTGTTGAAGTCCCTTCCCCAGGCTCCCCAGACGTCTTCCCAAGGGGAATCTGAGTGCGCAGTCTGCGTACTAATGTGGCCGGTAACTCTGCCCCCAGGCCCGGGCCACCCTCCATCCCAGCCCGTGTATGTGCCCTGCCCTGAAGGAGCTAAGGCCAGGGTCAGAGACGCCCACGGTTACCCCTGGGCATGATCACAAAGGGAAGTCTCCCAAAGCATAGAGCCTTCAACATGCTCACTCCAGTTCACGGGTGGGGTGAGGGTGAACAGGCTAAGCCAAGTCATGGATCGACAGCAACAGAAGTCAGAAAAGAAGCTATCTTTCCAGGGCCTCGCTGGAGGTGGTGAGGGGTGGTGTGTGAGTACTGACTGAGAGAGGGCAGGAGGAACCTTCTGAGTAATGGAAACACTTTTTATCTTTAAAAAAAATACACACACACACACGCTAGAGGCCCAATGCACAAAATTCGTGCAAGGGGCTCGGCCCTCGCAGCCCCGGCTTCGTCAGGAAGGTCGTCCAGCTATCTGGTCTAATTAGCATATTATGCTTTTATTATTATAGATATGTGAGAGAGAGAGAGAGAGAGAGAGAGAGAGAGAGATAAAAGCATCAATGATGAGAATCATTGATTGGCTGCCACCTGCCTGCCCCCCACTGGTGACTGAGCCCGCAACCCAGGCATGCACTCCTCACTGGAATCGAACTTGTGACCCTTCAGTGCACAGGTCGACGCTCTATCCACTAAGCCAAACTGGCTAGGGTGAAACATTTATATCTTGACTATGTCTGGGAGATAGTTCATAGCATATATACCTGTAAAAATTAAATGAGCAGACACCTAAGATTACTGTACTGTATGACTTTACTGAATGTGTTACATTCTTCCATTAAAAGTTAAAAGAAATTCATTCCCATGTCTCAGTTTAAGTACTAGAAATATAGCTTAAGAAAAATCCTAACTATAAAAAAAGGCTTTGGCCAGAACCGGTTTGGCTCAGTGGATAGAGCGTCGGCCTGCGGACTCAAGGGTCCCGGGTTCGATTCCGGTCAAGGGCATGTACCTTGGTTGCGGGAACATCCTCAGTGGGGGGCGTGCAGGAGGCAGCTGATCAATGTTTCTCTCTCATTGATGTTTCTGGCTCTCTATCCCTCTCCCTTCCTCTCTGTAAAAAATCAATAAAATATATTTAAAAAAATAAATAAATAAAATAAATAAATAAATAAATAAAGGCTTTGGCCCTGGCGGTTGCAGCTCAGTTGGTTGGGCACATCCCATGTACCAAAAGGTTGCCGTTCGATTCCCAGTCAGGACATATGCCCAGGTTGTGAGCTTGATCCCCGGTGGAAGGCGTGCAGAAGGCAGCCAATTGATGTTTATCTCTCTCACACTGATGCTTCTCTCTCTCTCTCCCTCGCCCTTCCTTCTCTCTCTAAAAACACAAAAAAAATTCAATTTAAAAAAGAGGCTTTGGCATTTTTATACTTTTTACAGCCTTATTTATAATAGCAAATAAATAAATAAGTGGGATGTCATGGAGTTAAAATCATGTTTACAAAACTATGTACTAAATGTAATCATACATGGTTCAGCTGTAAAAAATATTTACTCAATCACAGTTATTTACCCAAAATTGGTGATGAGTAGTTTGAGAAGAGGGGAGATGTCTGTGCAGAGGTATAAGACACTGAGGTTTAATTTTCCACAGTACAGTCAATAGATAATATCAAAATCTCAAAAATTAAAAAAAAGCAGTAACAGAATCTTATTTGGAAACACAGAAGTCACCCTCCACGGAAAGTTAGGAGTTGAAGGAGAGGAGGAGCCTGGGAGGGCTGCCCTGGCATTGCAGCCCAGGTACTATCTGATTTTCTGAACAATGTACATGTTCATGTGATCACAGCGATAAAAACTTAAGATAAAACAAAAAACCTAAAACTATGTGATTACAGAAAACTGCTTGCTATGCTAAGCAAAATAAGGGTTTTACAAAACTGTACATACATGAGCTCCCCCACAATGCCACACGAGGAACTAAGCCCAGGTTAGGGGGATAGGACAGGAGTAAGCCCACCACTGTGGCCATGCCCATCTCCTGTGGGAGCAGAGTGATAGGTGACTTTTTTTCTGTATTTTGTAAAGACAGCTACTTTTAAAAACCATCTCCTTACCTCCTCCCAGACAAGGGTGTCAGAGCCTCACAAAGCCCATTTTCTTTTTCAAATAAATTTTTATTGATTTCAGAGAGAAAGGGAGAGGGAGAGAGAGACAAAAACATCCATGATCAGAGAGAATCACTGATCGGCTGCCTCCTGCACGCCCCATACTGGGGATCCAGCCTGTAACCTGGGCATGTGCCCTGACTGGGAATTGAACTGTGACCTCCTGGTTTATAAGTTGACGCTCAACCACTGAGCCACAGCAGCCAGTAAGCCCATTTTCTTTTTTTAAAACAAACATGTTTTGCCGAAACCGGTTTGGCTCAGTGGATAGAGCGTCGGCCTGCGGACTGAAAGGTCCCGGGTTCGATTCCGGTCAAGGGCATGTACCTGGGTTGCGGGCACATCCCCGGTGGGAGATGTGCAGGAGGCAGCTGATCGATGTTTCTCTCTCATCGATGTTTCTAACTCTCTGTCTCTCTCCCTTCCTCTCTGTGAAAAATCAATAAAATATATTTTAAAAAAATAAAATAAAATAAAACAAACATGTTTTTACTGATTTCAGAGAGGAAGAAAGAGGGAGAGAGAGACAGAAACATCAATGATAAGAGAGAATCATTGATTGGCTACCTCCTGCATGCTCCCTAATGGGGATCGAGCCCACAACCTGGGCATGTGCCCTGACTGGGAATTGAACCATGACCTCCTGGTTCATGGGTTGATGCTTAAACACTGAGCAACACTGGCCAGGCATTTTTTTTTTTAAATATGGAACGCTTCACGAATTTAGGTGTCATCCTTGCGCAGGGGTCAGGCTAATCTTCTCTGTATCATTCTGATTTTAGTATATGTGCTGCCGAAGTGAACACGAAGCCCATTTTCAGCCTACACAGACATTTGCAGGGCTGTCCACCCACAGGTACTGTCCGGGTCCCCCCTGTTGGGAGAGGAGAGAGGCTGACCAACCAGAAATTACAGTAGCACCAGAGGGGTGAGGCCATGTCTAGCTGGGTACCCCAACCACTGGGAAGTTGTCCTCTTGTCCTCATACCTGCCATCCCCACTTCCTCTCCAGCCTCCTCCACAAACTCTTCCTTCATACAATAAAAATGGGAAAATCTGAAAGCATCTGGGGTAGGGGGAAGGGAGGAAGACAGAAATGTTATGCTCTGTAAGCTCTGAATTTGAAAAAAAAAATTATTTACTGATTTTGAGAGAAAGAAACATTGATTTGTTGTTCCACTTATTTATGCATCATCCAATGATTGATTCTTGTATGCACCCTGATTAGGGAATCGAACCCACAACCTTGGCATGTTGGGGCAACGCTCTAACCCACTGAGCTACCCGGCCAGGGCGTAGGCTCTGAATTTTTTATGGAAACAGTTATGTCGAGCTTGTGACCTCTGTGGGATCAGAGAACAAAGGGGACAGGGTCCAGCTCAGGGTAGCCCTTGGGTCCAGTGTGGCTTTGCCCTTATGGCCCTCTCCTTTGCCTGAAATGACAGCCCCAGACACCAATTGGACGAGGGGGTCGTAAGGAGGTGGGGCAAAAGCAGCCATCACACACCTCTCCTGCCATGACCAACAGACTTGGGCCCGACTGCCTGGGTTTGACTCCTGACTCTGCCATTAATTAGCTGAAAGTCATACAGTCTCTTGGTGCCTCAGTTTCCTCATCTGTAAAATGGGGATGATAATAGTACCTATTTTTAAAAATCTTATTTCTTGATTTTAGAGAGAGAGGGAGGGAAGAAGGGAAAGAGGGAGAGGAAGAAAAAAAGATACAGGGAAGAAGAGAAATGTCAATTGTGGAGATCGAACCAGCAACCTTGGGGACAACGCTCTAACCAATTGAGCTACTAGGCCAGGGCAATAGAAATTATTATTTCCCATCCCGTGGATTTTAGGAATGCGGCCTGGAAATTCCTGAAATTAGCACACTTCAAATGTTCCTCAGAGTCTACCATCCTCCTTGTTTTAAAATGGGGCATTGCATCTTTCAAGACCCAGCCTAAGTCCCACCTTTTTCCAAAAAGCTTTCTCACATTCCAGGCCTTGGGTATTCATGCCCTTTCCCCAACTGGACCTGTGACCATCCCTAGTGACACCTCTTACTTAGTCTGTTCAAGTGTCATTCCCCGACTGGACAGCAAGTCCCTCGAAAGCCTGGACCCCACTTGGCACCACTCTGGGTCCCCTCAGCACGGGCAACTAACATGCAGTTAGCAAATGTTTGGTTGGCTGATTGACTGGGGGCCAAACCCAGGCCCCTCCCCACAGGGTTTTCCTGTCCCGACTGGAGAACAGAGCCCTGGATGGTGGCAGAAGCAGAGCGGGAGGGAGAAACGTTGGTGACACTAGGGAGAGGGCCTTTGTGGCAGCTAGGAACCCAAACTCAGGAAAAGCAGGTCTCTCTCCATCCTCCGAGAGAAGACGCAGACACCCTGCCCCTCCACGAACCTCCTACCAAGGGGACATCCAGAGAAAGGAGGCATTCCTCCCAGAAAGGGAAAAGCAGGCCTCAATTTTCTCTGCGTGAGGAGGAGGGTGGGACTAGTAGATCAGTGTTTTCCCAACTCTTCTCCATGTAGGTGTCAAGGGAAGAGAGGGTTGCATGGCGAAAAACCAAAGTTTAAAAACAATCCCGGTTTTATAAGGCCACCGGCTCCCAGGCCTCAGACATAAGCAGCATCTGAGAGACAGCTGGCCCAGCCCGCAGAGCCCTGGCTGCCAAGCCTGGATGAGGCGTCTCCTGGTCTGTGCGCCCTTCGCGAGGAAACGTGCTTGCCAGAGGGAGGGATGGGGATATGCCAGCGACGCACTTCACGTTCAACACTCTCTCCTAAGAGCTCCAGCTTCTGACTTCTCCACCGACCTGGGCTGGAAGGGGGAGGCAGGTGAGCCCCTGGAGAACCTTCTGCAGCTCTCAGGGCATCCCTGGGCGCTGACCACAGCCCACGTGGCCAACCTGCCTTCCACCCCTCCTCTGTCCTGCCTGTCCCACAGCAGAGACTCTGTAGTGGCCATCTCCTCTGCCCGAAGTACCTTCTCCTCCCACCTAAACTCTCAACAGGATCCAAGCTCCAGGAAGCTTCCCGAGGCTCAGGCCTCCGGCCATCGAGCGGCGCTCTGATTTACACACCCCTCTCGCACACACGGTATATACTGCAACTGTACTTGCTCGTTCTGATCCAATGCAGGTCCAACCGGATCCTAACACAGCCACCATTAACAATTCAACCCACGTACTCACACATAAATAAAGTAGGAGATGGAAATATTTAACATTATAGAAAGTACTGTTAACAGAACGATGAAACATCAACAGTGAAAAATGCAAAAACTAATGTTATAGCTTTCATATAATGAACTACTAGCCAAATGAAGATCCTTTTCGTTTAAAACCCTGAAAATCACAGAAGCTTTCTCTCCTATCCTGACATCTAGAGCTCTGTTTAGCTGTGGTTAATTCTTTCCTTCCTTCATTTATTCAATAAACATCATTAGAGATTAAAAGGTGAGTAAGACATGGCCCTTGCCCTCAAAGAGCTCACAGTCCAGTGAGTGAGACGGACAGAGAGCAGCTATTGGTACAAGGGAAATGCAAAAGCAGAGAAAGCAACAAAGGATGTGGGAACCCAGAGGGCTGAGCTACAAACTCTGCCTAAAGGATTAGGGAAAACGGCCCTGAAGAGGTGACTTTTAATTTGGCTCTAAAAGGATAAACATGAGTTTAAGCAAAGGAAGAAAGGAGAGAGATAAAGCAGCCCAGGTCTACGCTATGGAATCACATCAATAAGGGCTCTGAGTCATAGAAGGGCTCATCGTGACAAGAAACCAGGATGGGAGCTAAAAGAATGGGGTGCAGCCAGCTCAGCAGGGCTGACAATGTGAATTTGAGAACAAGGAGGTGCAGACAGAGGTTTTTTTTTTTTTATCCTCGCCCAAGGATATGTTTATTGATTTGTAGGGGGATGAAGAGAAACAGCAATGTGAGAGAGAAACATCGATCGCCTGGCTCCTGCATGCACCCTGACCAGGGATCAAACCGGAAACCTAACTGGGAACGGAATCCTCACCTTTTTGGTGTACAGAACGATGCTCCAACCAACTGAGCCACCCGGCCAGGGCTCCAACAGAGGCTTTTAAGTAGAGGACTGATAAGACCAAAATATTTTTAGGGTAACAACTCTGGATACAGGGAGGTCAGGCTGAAGTGGGGAAGAACAGGATAATTTTTTCCTCCCCCTGTCATCACTCCCAGAACTCAGGACATAGCAAAGTCCACAGCACTGAACTGCCTTCCCCAAAGACAGACCAAGAAAGAACCCCGCCCTGCCTGCAGCAGCAGGTCAGAGTAAGTCTGACCTAACCTTTTAGGGCTCCTTTCCATTCCAATACTGTCTTCTAGAATCTGAGAGCCAGTGTATCATGCCATCAAGAACACAGGGGAGCTGGCCCTGGCTGGTTGCTCAATGGTTAGAGCATCAGCCTGCACACCAAAGGGTCTTGGACTCAATTCCTGGTCAAGGGCGCATACCTGGCCCTGGTCGGGGTGCACGTGGGAGGCAACCAATCCATGTCTCTCTCTCAAATAGATGTTTCTCTCCCTCCCTTCCACGCACTCTAAAAATAAAAATAAAAAAACAGGGGAACTGGCTCCCAAGCCACACAGACCTAGGTTGAATTCGCTGTTTTACTGCCAAGTAAAAGCTAGTTAACGCTGTTAAGCCTCAGTTTCATCTGTAAAATGGGGACAACAATAACGGAATGACCTCACGGGAGTGTCGTGAAGATTAAATGAGAAGGGTATAAAATTAAATGCATGCAAAGTACTCAGGTACTCCGCAGTGTTTGGTACAGAGTGTAGTGAGTAGAATGGTGTCCCCCAGATCCACATCAACCCAACATCCGTGAATGTGACCTTATTTGGAAATAGGCTCTTTGCAGATGTAATCAAGTAAAAATGAGGTCATATTGGATTAGGACGGGTGCTAAATCCAACAGGACTGGTGTCCTTATAAGAGGGAAATCTGGACACAGAAACACAGTTACACACACACAGGGGAGAAGGCCATGTGGAGCTGGGGGTAGAGATTGGAGTGATGCATATACCAGCCAAGGAACACCCAGGAGTGTTGAAAGCCCCGAGAAACTAGTAACGAGGCGCAGCACAGACTCCCCCAGAACCTCAGGGGAGACTGGCCTGCTGACACCTCGATTTCAGCCTTCTGACCTCCAGAACTGTGAAAAGATAGACCCGTTATTATAATCCACCCAGTTGTGGTAATTTGTGATGGCTGCCCCAGGACACTAATATACAAGTCACTGTTCAATAAAATCAATGTTGGCTGCTATAATTATTAGGGTCAATTGGAAAGACTGGCAAATGCTTAGCACAGGGTAAATTTGGCTGTAAGAGCCCTAAATTCTGGACTACACGAAAGGCAAGGAAAAGACTGCCAAACAGCTTTTGATGACCTGGGCCTCACTGCCTGGCCACCAGCTTTCCCACTGTCCCTCTGCGTGGGGCCACCTGGGCAGGTTTCTAGGAAAGCAGGTAGCAGACTTCCTGTAGCTGCCTACAGGTAAGCCCTGAGCAGCGTTTCTCAAAGCAGCGCAAAAGGTGAACTGAACACACCTTCCCCAGAGGGCTGATACTGACCTACTCCTGCCTTTATCAGATTTGTCCAGAAAGGCAGTGCAGAAATCCTAGCAACTGGTCTTGGCATATTTCTGAATCTGTTGGAGCCTTCGTTTTCCCACCTATGAAAGGAGAGCGTCAGATTCTAAGGTTCCTTCCAGCTCTAATTTGAAATTGGTTTGTTTGCTCCTTCAGTTTGCACTCACTAACGCATTCAAATGCTGGCGCCTCCTGTGTGCCAGGCCCCTCGACACTGAACGAGGGCCTCGCAGAGCTCACACACCAACAAAGGAGCCAGCTCCTGAACGATGGATTCACGTGGAATTTTTCATGACGTGTTGCCGTGGATGGCACTGGGTGCCAGAGGAGCAAAGGGCAGGAGCCCTGACCTTGTCCTGGGCAGGTGGGGATGGCGGTGAGGCGGTGGTCAAGAAAGGCTGCTTTCAGGAAATGACATCAATCTTTTTCTTTTTTTTCATTTTAATCAGTTTGACTTTTTTAAAAAAAATATTTTTATTGATTTTAGGGAGGAAGGGAGAGGGAGAGAGAGATAGTAACATCAATGATGAGAGAGAATCATTGATCTGCTGCCCCCCACTGGGGATTGGGCCCGCAACCCAGGCATGTGCCCTGACTGGGAATCAAATTGTGACCTTCTGGTTCATGGGTCGATGCTCAACCACTGAGCCACACCAGTCAGGCTTAATCAGTTTGATTTTATTTAAAATAAATGAAATACTATAAATGTTTTGGGCGCCCTAACCGGTTTGGCTCAGTGGATAGAGCGTCGGCCTGCGGACTGAAAGGTCCCGGATTCGATTCCGGTCAAGGGCATGTACCTTGGTTGCGTGCACATCCCCAGTAGGGGGTGTGTAGGAGGCAGCTGGTCGATGTTTCTCTCTCATCGATGTTTCTAACTCTCTATCCCTCTCCCTTCCTCTCTGTAAAAAATCAATAAAATATTTTAAAAAAATGTTTTGGGCATTTATATTCTTACATAGTAAATCTTTTATAATCAACATCATAGACTCAGTTAATAAGATGCTTATTTCTTTATTCTAATTAAGAAAAAAAATAGCCCGGTTGGAACATATATCTTGTTTTCTTATCCATTCAGCTACTCTTTGTCTTTTGGAGAACTTAGTCCATTTATATTTAAAGTGATTATTGATAGGTATGTAGTTATTGCCATTTTATTATTTATATTTATGTTCCTCCCCACCCCCCTTGTTCTTCTTAAAAAGTCTTTTTATTTCCTATAATCCTGGTTTGATGATGATAAATGACATCAACCTAATAACTGAACAAGTAGGTAATAGGCAAAAGCTGGGAGCAGCCCCCCAACTATTCTTTTCCGTCCTACTTCTAAGTCTCTTGCTGCTTTGACTATCAGTTGCCAGTTCCCAACAACCTTCCCTGTGGGTTTCACAGGTGTCATCATTCCTACAGGGTAGGCTGAGCCCGGAGGGAGTGCTCCGCCGAAGTCTTTACGGATCTACTGCGAACGTGCAGGAGCGCACGGTACGGGAAGAAGCCAGCTCCTTCCCTCAGAGCCCGCAGTTGGTGGGGAAAACACATGTGAGAAGTTACAACACCCAGTGATAAGGACTATTCTGGAGACCTGATCAGATTACTGTGTCAGTGCAGACAAGGAGGAATTTATCTGCGGTCCTCAACTTCCGTGTCTGCAAAGTGGGGGACACCCCCCCTGCTTCTTCCAATTACTCAAGCGAGGCCTAAAACAATGGTCACAGGCGTGAAAAGTGTGTAGATCTCTTTAAAGGTGACAGGGACCAAGAATACCCGGAAAAATCTAAGTCCAGAGTTAACCCCAAACACTTGTTAATCGATCTCTTCTCCCAAAAACACACAAGACCTGCCCCTGTTTTCTGTTCTCCTCCATCCCTCTGAACAGTTTAGAACAGGAAGCAGGAAGCAGAGAAATCAAGGTTCACCAGCTCCTGGGAAATAAGAGCATTTGCTCAATGATGTCAGGATCATCCACCCTCCTGAGCATCCCCGAGCACACTCGGAAACCTTCATGGACACACTCTGGACTTCCTTAAGGCCCTCCACCCTCCAGTGCTCTCTCCACTTGCCATTTATTGCTTTACAACCCTAGATTGCTGGGCTGCGCTGACCTCTGCTCATAACTGTCCTTCAGTAGCTCCCATCTGATCAGGACCAAGGGCAATGGGCCCAGCCCGGCCAACTCAGGAACTCCAAAAAAAAATGCTGAAGCCACTCACCACTTAGCACCATATACTTCTCCCCATCTCCCCAGGACCTGGTACCCCTAGCTTTTTGCCCTAAGAAAAAAGGAACTCAATACTCAAAGTTGTTCAGACAACTTTCACAGGAATCACTGGGGGGCTAAAGAACGGGAGAACTTATTTGGTCTACACCAGCCGAAGCAAAACCTGCCTGAGGTCCCTCCCAGGCTGTGGAGCCTCCTCCCCTTCTGCCCAGGTACTTCTGGCCCCTGGGATCCCTCACCCCACCAGCCAGCCAGCCAGCAGTTGGAGCTGGTGTGTACAGCATAACTAGGGCTGCGCCCCCGTTCATTACCTCCTCAGCACTCTCGCCTCCGCCATCCTTGCCCGAGCTGCTGGACTTGGCCGTGCCTTTGGCAATCTTGGGGGGCTCCTGAAGGAAGAAGATGGAGGTCGAGTTAGTATTTGCCAGGAGAAGGGAGAGGCCTTGTCTGGACCCCTTAGGTCTTTGCTGTAATTATCCTCTATCCAGTTGAATCAATCAATCAACCAGAACTACCGAGCACCTGCCTTGTATCTAGCCCAGGGGAGGAGGGGTTGGGGTACAAAAAGGGAAATTCAGTCCCCCCAAGGAGTTTAGAATGTGGTTGGGAAGACCTCTCCAACACACAGTAATGAAGCATGACAATGCTCTTTCCCCTCCCAAGGCTGGGACATGAGCTAGGGCCTGGGAGTGCCTCTGTCAACAACCAGGGGAAAAGCCTTAAGGGGAAAGCATGATGGAACAAGCTGCTCACACTCGCTGGGGCTAAAGTGGGCAGAGGGTGCCTGAGGCTCTCCTGCTGGAGGGAAGGATCACCACTCTCCCCCCAGAGCCATCTGGGAAGAGCGAGAGGCATTTTCTTAAATGTCACAAACAGCACCCAGATGACAGGGTGACACTGGCACCATCAGTGGGGCCCAGGAATGCTAACATGTATAGGAATTGTCCCAGGAACGCCTCAGTGGACAGGACAGAGTCAGGGGTGGGAGTAAGGCCCCGAACTGCTACAAAGGGCGAGCACTAGACCCAAGTCTCCCTCGGGAACCTGGCCGCTGGCTCCGAGCCCTGGCCTGCCCAGCATCTCTTCCTATGCTTCGGGCCAAAATAAGCAACTGCACAGGGACAAGATGGGGAAAAAGTGAAAAAGACGGGGATTTAGGTCTGGCTGCAAGCTCACAACAATTCCTCTGTGTGCCATGGATGCCCCGCAGCTCACTTACAGGAACCTTCCATCCGGCTAACAGGCCTGTGTGGAGTGCTTGGCACTGGGGACCCGGCCATTGTGGAGGGTCTGGTTCAGCTGTGCGCAGCAGACTTCGGGAGGGACAAAGACAAATTCTAGGTTTTCTTTAAAAAAAAAAGGGGGGGGGGGGGGGGAAGAAAACCCATACTGGAGTGGATTCAAAAGCATGTCCTGAGAGCAACAGCTGCAGGAACCGGGAGAGGTAACAATGGAAAGGAGGAGTCATGGCAGGAGGGGAGCAAGAGGGATCTTGACAAATAACTAAAGGGCTGTCCTGTGGACTAGCGATGCAACTTGTTCTATGTGGACCCAGAGGCTCAAGAGCCCTGGCTGAAGTGACAGGAGGACAAGAGGAGGCTCCAAACAAGGAAGAATTTTCTCCAGAGCAGCTGCACAGAAGCCGCCTGCCTCGCGAGGCTGCAAGTCCCAACCCCAAGAGCGTTCAAGCAGGGGAGCAGTCACGTCGCTCCGAGGCTTGTCGCAGAAGGGGTTTCGAGCCTTAATGAAGACTGGACTGGAGGACCTGGGAAATCACTTCCAGCTCTGAGATTCCGCAACTCAATGGCATCCCAGCCCCTTCAGTGAGAAGTGTTAAATCAAGTGGTTGTGACTATGGGGGCAAAAGGATTTCAGGGAGAAGAAAGCTCTGTGTGGGTGGAGTTGGGGGAAGGCTTTGTGGGGGCGGGGAGAAGGAAGACATTCCCAGGTGTGGAGCAGCTCCGAGTGAGCAGTGAGCAGTCACGTGAGCGAGCAGGAGCAGGCAGGCGCTCCTTCTTTGTGTCGAATACTCTTCCACTGCCTACTGGCCACGCTGGGCACACTGACCCCTCATCAAGGGGCCAGGGAGTGGCTCAGATCATGGGGTGGAGAGGAAAAGGATGAGGGGGTGCAGGCAGAACACAACACTGAGGTGACTGTACAGACCCCCGATGTGGGCCCCTTGGACACAGGTGACCCCTCTCCGTACGTGTCTCATCTTTCGACTTGATCATGAGCTACTGGGTCTTTTTTGTGCCCCTCCACCTACCCTAGAAGCACTCAGTCGTACCTCTCAGGGAATGCGCCTAAGAAAGATCCCTGCTGCGTGGCCCACCACTCTCCCTTCCTGGCTCCCGCAGAACAGGTGAAGGGCACACACGCCAGCCCAGCCCAGCAGTCCAGTGCTGCAAGGCACCATGGAGCCAGCCCTGTGTTCCGGGCCTAACCCTTACCAGTTACATGATCATACGCAAGTTAACTAGCCTCTCTGAGCCCCAGTTTCCTCATCTACTAAGTGACGAGGATCGTGGTTCCTGATTCCCTTAGCACAGTGTCCATGAAAAGCTTAACGTTAGTCAATGCTATTACTATCATTCTGAACAAGAAGAAAGTGGGAGGGAGCAGGGGCACCTGACTCAGGAACTAAAAGATGTTAAGTCTCAGATCAGAACATGAGGGAAGAAGGGGGATGCAAATCCCCCCCAAGAGATTGACTCAGCACCCATCCATTGAGGGCCTACTGTGTGCAAGGGAGACGCCAAACCAAAATGGAACTCAGTTATTATCGCAAAGGGAAGAAAAGACTTGTCCATAATTAATTCCAGTCCAGAAGAACACAAAAGGGGCATCAGTGACCTACCAAGTGTTCTGTAAACCCAGGGCACGAGGGAGAGCTCCCTCCCACGGGAAGGTTCAGGGGCGGTTTCAGGGAAGAGGCTGTGAAGGATGGACAGGACTGGGGCCAACTCGGATGGAGGAGAAAGGAGAGTAGTGATGGCCTAGCATCACTTCCACCCATCCCTTCTTTCTGTCCCCGCCCCATCCAGGCAAACCTGTCACATGTCACCTCCTTCCTCCTCAGGACTTGCCAATCATTGACTGAAGAAGGCCAAAGGCAATTGGAAATCAAAAGCAGAATGTTAAACCTCGAAGGGGATCAGAGATGCCTGGCCCCATGTACTCCAATCCTTCCAACCAAATACTTATCCCTGTGGTCCTAGCAAGTCAAATTCAAATTTCTTCTTCTCAATCATCTAGTAGAGAAAGGCTTTCTGTGGATGGGACAGAATAAAAACTACAGATAGGTAGAGACCTCACCAGCTTCCCCGAAATTCCATGTCCCTCTGCATTCTTTTTAAAAAAATATGTCTTTACTGATTTATTTTTATTTTTATTTTTTAGAGAG
Organism: Myotis brandtii; assembly: GCF_000412655.1. Classification (NCBI taxonomy): domain Eukaryota; kingdom Metazoa; phylum Chordata; class Mammalia; order Chiroptera; family Vespertilionidae; genus Myotis; species Myotis brandtii. The sequence continues at coordinate 4,390,451 of NW_005355115.1, forward strand.
AGAGGGAGTGAAACATCAATGTGAGAAACATAGATTGGCTGCCTCCTGCACACCCCCTACCAGGGATGAAGCCTGCAACCCGGGCATGTGCTCTGAACAGGAATTGAACAGGTGACCTCTGGGTTCATGGGATGATGCTCAACCAACTGAGCTACATTGGTGCAGGGCTTTCTTTTTGGTAAGATTTCCTTCTCTTTTTAAAATATATTTTATTGTTTTCAGAAAGGAAGGGAAAGATAGAAACATCAATGATGAGAGAGAATCATTGATCGGCTGCCTCCTGCACGCCCCACACTGGGGATCCAGCCTGCAACCTGGGCATGTGCCCTGACCGGGAATGGAACCGTGACCTCCTTATTCACAGGCCTACGCTCAACCACTGAGCCATACCGGCTGGGCAGGGCTTTTTTTTTTTTTTTTAATCCTCACCAGAGGATTTGCTTTCCCCGTTGATTTTTAGGGAGAGTGGAACGGAGGGAGGGAGGATGGGAGGGGAGAGGGGGGGAGAGAGAGGGAAAGAGAGGGAGAGAGGGAGAGAGGGGGAGAGATAGATAGAGAGGGAGAGAAAGAGAGAGAGAGAGAGAAACATCAATGCGAGAGAGACACATCTATTGGTTGCCTCCTGCATGCAACCCAGGTACCTGCCCTTGACTGGGAATCGAACCTGTGACCCTTTAGCCCCTTGTGTGGCTGTGTGTGTATCATCTAAAGCTAAGCTGCCAAACCACTGTAGCATGCTCACTTGCCAAGGACAGGGCCCTGGGTGGGGCACACAACCCTGACCAACTCAGTGCCCCACGAAGTTCAGTGCCTAGTGCACCATCACAACCCTACACTCAGAACACCAGGACCTGAGAGGTTATGGGGAAAACCCTGGCAGATCTCCAACAGCCCCAGGGTATAGAGTTTAACTGATAAGGTCAGAGATGGGAGCCCAGCAACCCAGCCCATCAGAGGACAAATGAAAGCATGACACCTCTGGGGTCGTAGAGTAGGTTGCTTTATGTTGGTGCAGAACACCGGGCCAGAGCTGTCCCCTCACCATGAGGAACCAGCCCAGGAAAGGAGAAGCTGGGGGAGGCTGGAGCTGGCATTCTAGCATCCTCTGTGTGAATCTGTACCTCAGAGGAACCACACCTCTGAGTCAGATCTCAGCAACAGCAGGAAATAGAGGGCAGAGAAAGGCAGGGATGAAGAACAGGGGAAGGTGGTATGGAGGTAGACGAGGAAGGTAGCTCAGTTGGTTAGAGTGTCGTCCTGATACGCCAAGGTTGTGGGTTTGATCCCCAGTCAGGGCACATCCAAGAATCAACCAGGGAATGCATAAATAAGTGGAACAGCAAATCGAATTTTCTCTCTCTCCCTCCCTTCCTCTCTCTCTAAAAGTAACCAATCAATAAAGCATTAAAAAAAAGGGGGGGAAAGAAACAGCCTGTGTCAGGACACCATGACAAAGGCAAGGGTGTTCAGGGCTGGCTAGTCCATGGGTAAGAAGGAAAACTAATCTGATAGTGAGGGCAGATTCCAGATTCACAGACAGTCTGGCCCAGGGAAGACAGAAGTCCAACACTGTGCAAAGAATAAAAAATGCAAAGGTTACCCCAGGACTCGGGGATGGTGCCTGCTCAGCCTGGGAATGGTGACGGACTGGTCTGAACCTGGGAGACGGCCGTGCCTGTGAGAGGGGACTTCGGTAAGAAGGGCCTTTAAGCCCGGAGCCCTGCTGGTGCAGCGGGGCCTCCAGCAGGTTGTGTGACCTTGGCCCCCCTCCCGCTGGCCGGGCCTCAGTCTCCCCATCTGTGCCACTCCGGATGGCGCTGAATGCACTCGGCGGTCCCCTCCAGCACTGACATTCTGAGGTCCCACGGACAGAAGGAAAGGCTCAGTCCTGGCTCACAAGTTTGTGTGAGAAGGAAGAACTAGAGGGAGGGGCCTAGGCCAGATTCGGTGGAGGAGAGAGAAGGCAGCGCTGTTCTAGGTCAGGGAGCTGGGCAGGGCGGGAGAAGGGGCTGCAGGGAGCGGCGGGGAAGGCCAGTGCAGGCCCGGGCGGGTCGGAGGAGGAGGGAAGGGGCTGGGAGGGTGGCTAGTCCTGGAGGCACTACCTGGGAGGAGGGCTGTCCCGA
>NW_005355115.1:4393039-4396442 GCF_000412655.1 Myotis brandtii
CCCGCTCGGCGTCTCCTCGCCACCGCCTGCGCGCTGCGCCCGGGTTGATCGGTGTCTGCGCCTCCAATTGGCCCGAACTCTTCCAAACCTGCCTGACAACCAGACGCCGCCTCTTCCGATTGGCCACTGGCGCCAAGCTGCTTCCTTTTTTTCTCATTGGAAAAGAAGAGTACAAACCGCCAGGATTCGGCTCCAAGAATTGGCTCGAGTGGGAGGTCCCGCCCTGGAGTGGGTCGAGCTTAGCGAAGGAGGCGGGGGTGAGGGGAAGCCCAGGCTGAGGACCGAGTGCCGCACTCCGGCGGCGTCGGGACACGTCGGCCTCGGCCTTTCTTCGCGGCCGGTTCCCTTCTAAGGGGGCTCGCCCTCTTTCTCCACTCGGCTGCTCTGCCCAGTCCGAATGGGAGGAAAGAAGCCCTAAAATGAAGGGGTGCCTTTCTTCTTCAGGGTAACGTAGCACTAATTGGTGGAGAGGACTCGATGGCATCCTTTCCCCAGACAGGGCTTGCAGAGAATCCAAGGGAAGCCTCGCAGACGGGGTGAAATGAGACGAGAATCCCGGGTTTGTTGCTACTTTGGGAAGAGGGTCCCTGTTCCTACTGCAGATCTCCTGGGATTGGGGAACCAGCTAGATTTGTGCACTTGGAAACTCAGGGTTTAGTGTCTCGGGGAAATACATCCCTTACTCCCCACCCTGCACAAGGTAATGTCCTAATGGATAAGATCGGTTCCTGCCCTCAGGGAGTTCCAGTCAGGTGAAGTTCACAGACAGGTATAAACAGATGGTTAAGATACAGTGTAATAAATTGCACAAACCTAGATTGGGCTGGAGGAATATGTTTCAGAAAGTTGACTCCAGTAGCAGATTGACTACATGAAGAAACTGGAGAAGGTTTAAGAATAAGCCTGTGCTCCTTGCCCAGGAGAGCAATGTTATAATACAACTAGAGGCCCAGTGCACGAAATTCGTGCATGGGTAGGGTCCCTAGCAGCTGCCAGCTGGGGCCTTCCTTCATTCCGAGCCGCCCCCTGGTGGTCAGTGCACATCATAGCGAGCGATCAAACTCCTGGTGGGTCCAACTCCGGAGAGGGCACTTGGCATATTAGGCTTTTGTATATATAGATGGCCATGGGCATGGAGAAGAAGGATGGAATTGGGAAATGTATAGAATCAACAGGATTTGGTGATTCACTGGATTGTGGGGAGGATGTGTAAGGGAAAGGGAGGAGTTGAGGATGACTTCAGGAAGCTATTAGGGATGTAGGAGGAAAACTGGTGTCATAATGGCAAAGGGATTAAAAGAATTGGTCAATAGTGTCAGATTCCAGAGGAAGACTGAGTAAGATCAAGATCAGACAGCATCACCTTGATTCTGCAGTTGAGCGGTTATGGGTGATCTTTACAGGAAAGTTTCAGAGGAGTAAAAGGAAGCTTATAGTGGGTTGAAGAGCCCTAAGAGGTGTGAAAGTCTTATAGAAGTAGTGTTTGGCTCCCAGTGACTAATACAATTTTAAGGTAATGCAGATTGGACTGTATGCCAGCCATTATTTGCTGGGGGGAAAGCCTGGGAGGAAAGGACATTTATTTATGGATGGATATTTGTGTCCATGTGGGTGCCAACTGAGACAGGATACCAGATGTATTTACCCATTCCAGAGGCCTTAAGAAGTACCAAAGCCCTAAGGCCTAGAGCAGTGATGGCGAACCTATGACATGCGTGTCAGAGGTGACACGCGAACTCATTTTTTTGGTTGATTTTTCTTTGTTAAATGGCATTTAAATATATAAAATAAATATCAAAAATATGTCTTTGTTTTACTATGGTTGCAAATATCAAAAAATTTCTATATGTGACACGGCACCAGAGTTAAGTTAGGGTTTTTCAAAATGCTGTCACTGGCCTAGAGCTTGCCTGCTACTGTGTAAAGCAAGCATATCCTCTTTGGACCCACTCCACTCTCCTTTCAGTCCTTGGTCCTCTGGGAGGCAGGGGACGGAGGCACATAATAGTTTAGAATTACCAAATAGGAATTTTCATCCATGCAAATTCAGCTACCTCGTACGTTCTTGCCCACTGTTGTAAAGATGTGGGACTGTGCAATTTCAGGTTTAGGACTAGAGGTACCTCCAGGAACTATTAATCAGACATTTTTCAAAATCTTATCACTTTAGGGATGGAAATGCCTTATAACATGTAAATGTAATATTCAGCTAGCATTTTTAGGAACGCATAATGTACAGAGTAGAAGACTGCCTCAAGATGCTCGCTGCAAAGGAAAGGAGAAAGTTGGGCAGTAGCTGGAAGAGCATGCAAGGTCCAGAACGAGTAGGTTACCACCAACGAATCTATTGATTCTAAGTACATATACAGTACAGGGTGTCCCCCCAAAATGTATATGCACTTTAACAGCTGATAGCTCAATTTTGAAAATGAAATGTATTTTAATAAACACTGCCTTTATAATTATTCAAAGTGTATGTATGTATATTTTGTTAATATACATACACCCTATATTTTGTTAATAACTGGAAGCGTGGCCTACCAGTGTCCAGTGTCGTGTACAGAGCAGGGAGATGGAGACAAGTATGAAATCGAAGTAACAGTACAGGTGGGACGCAAGAGCTGTTGGTTTGGTGCTCATGACTGAAGCCTTGAACCACTCTCTTCTGCCTGCTCTGCTATCCCCCCCTCCCCCAACCCCCCTAGAAACAGAGAATGGATCTCCAGTTTGCAAGGATTGGCTGGGAGAGAACAGCTGGTTTTGGAGGGATGAAAAAGCGAAGCTGCTTTGTCTTTGCTTCAAGTTCGGTGGGAGTAGAAGAAACAGGACAAGAAACACTGGAACGTGGGTTTTGTGTAGGAGGCGTTGGAACAGGTGTGGCAGCACTCAGCACTCCAGGGCTCCATGAATCACATGCAGCAACTCAGCCAGCAAGCACTACATACCCACAAGCACGCCTGAGACCGTTTTATAATCCTACCACTCCCTCCTTCAACCTTCCCACAACCCCAAACCTCAATGCCTACACTCGCACAGTGGGAACGGTAGGATTTCCATAGAGAAATGGGCTCCTTCCTGAACACTCCACCCACAGCTCCCAGCCGCGGGCCGACTTGGCCCGCTGCACGCTGACCGGTCATTGATGATTCAAGGAATGAAGCGCATGCTATGGGGCAAGGTGGTTGAGAGGACGTGCCTCCCTTAGCAGGCGCGCAAGGCAAATCCCTGGAAACAGTTTCCAAGGACGCGTGCGCAAAGACTATGCCACCGCAGCGCACTGTGTTACTGCCATCGAGGTACCAACCAGATCAAGCCAGGGCGCAGCTCACCCTCCGAGCAAGCGCGCTGCACCTCACGCCCCACCCACCTGCCTCGCACCTCCCCCGACGGAAGCGGAAACGGC
>NW_005355115.1:4397038-4410114 GCF_000412655.1 Myotis brandtii
CGAGACGGGGGACGGCAGCCGGCCCCCACCCCCGCCCTTGGTGTCCTCCTTCGCGGTTTCCGGTACAGCCCGGCGACTCCGGGGCGTTCTAGGGGGGACCGGAGAGTCTCTGGGGGTGAGCCGGAGTTGTCTCCGGAGCCTCGGCCTCTTCCAGGGCGAGTGGGTGTGGGTGACCCCGGCCGGAGCGTCCTCCAAGGCTTCCCAGCCCCGCTTGGCCAGGGTGCAGGTCCTGGAGCCTCGTTGGGACCTTTCTGAGAGGCTGGGACCCGGCTCTGGGCCGGTGGGAGAGCCCCTCGCCGATGGACTGGCCCTCGTGCCTGCCACTCTGGCTTTTAACCTCGGCTGTGACCTCCTAGAAGTGGGAGAGCTCAGAATCCAGGTAGGACATAGGACGGAGGCCAGGAATGCTTATGCGCCTTCTCCCCTCTTCGTTTTAATCAGAAGTAAAGGTCCTTTGCTACTTAGATCTTGGACTTTTCGCTTAATGTCTCAGCCTGATTGATCCTCTCTCTACAATCAAAGTATCGTTCTCCTCCATAGTGCGCTGGTGCATGGGAAGGGCTTTCTTCTATTGGGGTGAAATGTGAGGTGCACCAAGCACCAGGGGTACACATTAATCAGCTCAGCCTAACAAGTGTTTGTGGAAATGCCAGCGTACCCCGTATTGTGCTGGGTAGTATGGAGGATGATACTTCAGTGATTTGCTCATGCTTATCCTTGGCTTCAAATTCTTTCCTGTTCTTCTCCCCTGTATCTGTTAAAAGTGCAACCATCCTTTCCTTCAAGGCCCATATAAAGATGCCACCATCCTCACAAAGCCTTTCATAATTTCACCATCAAAAATTTAACATGACATCCTCTTATATATAGCATTGTGCTTTTTTTTTGAAGCATTTATTTTATTCTGCCTTTTTTTATGTTCATGTCATCTGTCGAATCCCCAATTATATATTGTAAATTTCTTGAAGGGAAGGCCCTTTATTATCTTTGGTGCCTGGTGTTTAATTGTAATATTTTATTAAATATATCCAAGTGAAGTTTTTGGTTTCTGCCTTTAAGGAGAAAATTACTTCAAGAAGGTAATTGTGGGGTGTTTTTTTCTGGGGGTGGGGGGGACAAATATAGTCTAATGTTTAATTAAGCTCCTAGATGGATGTTGAAGCACTGTCCAATATGGAAGCCATTAGCCACTTTGTGACTCTTTAATTAAAACTAAATAAAGTTAAAAATTCAGGTCTTCGGCTGTTTTAGTCACATATCAAGTACTCAATAGGCGCATGTAAAAATAGAACATTTCTGTCACCGTGGGTAGTTCTGTTAGATGATGCTAGGCTAGCCAACTAGGGCCATGGGATGTTGAGAAGAGATGTACGCATGAATGGGAGCCAGGACTGGGTTTCCTTCTGAATGAAGGAAAAACTACCAGAGGACTCAGACTGGAGCTCATTCAGCTGAACCAACCCGTTAAGCTTCGGTGAGATCATATCCTCTTCCCGCCGCCTGAATTCAGAGTATCCGCCCTAATGTCCACTTAACATTCAAGCCCAGTGGCTGCCTGGTGCCATTCAGAGGACTGTGGGAATTCAATGGCTACCATTTTAGTGGCTCTGGCCCAACTTGAAGGTATCACAGAAGAGTTCTCTTTACTGGGGAACTTTTGGAGTTAACGTCAGAAAAGTCAGAGTCAGAAACCCTTTCCTCACGCTCATCTGGAGAGGTTTCTGTTTTCTAGGGAAGATACAGGTGTTCAGCTCTGCTCTCCTAGACCTCCCCTCCCACAAGCCTTGGGGTTATGGGAATGAAAGAGGGTAAAAGTAGAAATATTGGTTGCTAAGAGAGAGGGCAGAGCCTGACGCTGGGAGAGGATTATAAGGTGATGGTTATTTCTCTCATAGAGATACTCGGAAGGCTCCAGCGCCCCTGAAGACAAAGGAAGCTGCTCAGTGCTGCCTGGGCCTCCGTTTGCCAAAGAGTTACACCTCGAAATTGTGTCCTCTCCCCACTACAGCACGAGTGGGAATTATGACCACGTTCTGTATCGGCACTTTCAGACACCCAGGTTAGCTGGCTACCCCTTTAGGAGGATAGCATCTCGCCCCCATTGCTCTCCTGTCCCATCACACCGAGATCCAGGTTCCATGGAGCCTCTGGTTTTAAAGAGCCACATTTTAAGCAATATTGTGGCTGGAAGGCTCCTGGTGTGTCGGGCAGACAGGAGAAGAGAAATCTGGACCTTGAGGTGAATCTGGACATTCTAAACGGAGAAACTGCTTTGATTTGAGAGGACTCCCAAGAGAGCCGGATCCTGCTTCACCCCTCCCTGGTTCCTGATTCCCCTTTCCAGCCTCCCCGCCATTTCCTCCAGCCCATTCTAGGACAGACTTGCTCCCTGGACAACTGCTTGGGGTCTGTGGGTGGGCAGTAGGCCCCCAGGAAGTAGTCTTCATGTTGGTGGTGGGAATGGCGGGGAGGGGGAGGGAATATGTCAGGCACATGCTCTTGACGGCCACTGTGAGCTGACCAGGGCCACTGCTGTGTTACAGGGCAGTCCAGGAAGGGGATGTTCTGTGTGTGCCAACAGTTGGGCAAGTAGAGACCCTGGAAGGAAGCCCAGAGAAACTGCCCAGGTATGCAGCTGCCTCCTCTCTCACAGCTGGGGTTCATAATCTGGGTGCTGGATGTGAGGGCGATCTGGCTGCGGCATCTGTCACCTCATTGATCGCCAGGGTTGATTCGGCTGATCTGGCTGGCTAGGCGGGTGTCCCCCTCCTCCCTCACCGATCCATGTGCGTCCCTCCCGAAGCTGCATGCTCTGTCGAAGAGGATGACCTTCCCCCCAGAGGAGGGTCTTCGGTCAAGGGTGTACGAGTAGCTTTGCTCCCCTGCTAGAACCTCCAAACAAGCTCACAAGGTCCATAATCTGGGTGCAGGAGCTTTACAGCCCCCTCTTCCCAAGTGGTATGGAATAATTTTGTGCATAAGAACATTTTTGTTGTACATTTTCCAATTTCCAATCTTCAGGTTCTCAATAGGCACATAATGGAAAAAAGATTAAGAATCACTGCCTGCTAGCTTTGGGAGGGGTTTATCCTCAAACGGAATGGTGGTCCTAGGTAAAGTAAAGCATGAGAAATAAATGAATGGCCTAGACCCAGGTGGAATTCCTTGTTTTCCATTCTCAACCACAGCGTTGTCTGGGCCATACCACACCCCCTCGCCCCCGCCCCCACATACTCAGCATGAGGAGACCCAGGCTCTGATTTCTACCCTAATTGATGGAGTGTGCACATGCTGCTGTTGGGTTTTATGTCCCAAAAGGGGGAGCGAGGGATTGCTGCTAGCCTAGAGAGTCCTTCCCTCTTTCCTTATCCTCAGTAGAGAATGAGAAATAAGCATAAATGAGCCAAGAACCTTGAAACAGAAAGAGTCCAACCTTTCTCCTCCTGTTGACTCTTGACCACGGAGGCTCCTTGTAAAATGGTGAGGAAAGGGATTCAGAGACTGCTGTGGCCTTATATGAAGCGGGAAGAATGTGTTGTGCCCGTACCCCAGTCAGTCCCTCTATTCAGGACTAATTTCCAGTGGCGATTTTCTAGGAGAACAACTGACAGACGCACAAACCCAACTCTCAGGCAAAGCTCATTGAGGTGGTGGGACCAGCTTGCGGGATCTTGGGTTTAAGCATCATCAGGACCAAGGTCTCAGGCCCAGCCAGCCTGGGTCCTCTGCCCAGAGAGAGATGTTTGATTTATTCTTGACCAACATCTAGGGCTGTGGTAGTGCCCTGTGTAGCACATGGCGCCTCTTGGAGCTTTCCCAGATCAAATCTACACCTGGGACTGGGGGGGAAGTGCCAGGCTGGCAGGAACCAGTCATGTCCCACTTCTGTCTTCCATCCTCTAATGCCTATGGGCCAGCGTGCTGGAGGAGAACTGTAGAATGTCTACCCTTTGCATTATCAAAGGGAAACAGGCACCAGGCCCTCCTGAGACAGACCAGCAAGCCAATCCTATTCCTGGACGTCTGCCATTCTAACCCTCTAGAGACCTGTCTCCCTCCTCGGGGTGCTGAGCGCATACTCCTCCCCCTGAGCAGGTCCTGGAAAGCGGGGTTGGAAGGACAGTTGGGTCCAAGGACAGGTGAGGATGAGTGCTTTAGCCCTGTCCCCTGAGCTTGGTAAGGGAAGCCCTGCAGGGAGTCTCCTGTGATAGTGTAACCTCTACAGATTCTACCCTGTGTTCCACTTCCCTAACCAGGCTGATGGGAACCAGGCTCCCTGTGTTCCACTTCCCTAACCAGGCTGACGGGAGCCAGGCTCCACTGTCTCCCATCTGGCTCCTGGGAAAACAACCCAGTGTTCCCCAGCAGAGTCCAGATATGTTCCAAAGTTCTGACCCTTGTACTCGGCGAAGTGGTCCAGCCGCCCTGCACGGAAGAGAGCAGTCTCCCCCACCCCTCCACTGAGCTGTTGCTCCTTGGGTCCCAGTGCTGGCCATGTATACCCTGACTCACGACGTTGGGCTTGATTGAGAGCCTAGGTTGTAGACCCATCTATTGTTTATTTATAATGAATGATTAACAGGAAGACAGTTTTCCTGATGTCCTAGTTTTTAGCAGGATCACTGCCTACCGTAATAGCTACAAGAATTTCATAATACTAGCGTGATGTGCTTCCCCCTGCCACCTGGAGGCTTTCCCACCACTCCCCTTTTGTTGCCAGAGGGGGGCAGCTTTGTGACTGTGGGTCACTGTGAGCAAAGGAATTTGCAGGTTGATTGGACCTCAGTGAGGCCAAGGTTACGGACTGGCTCTGCCATTGCCTTGCTGCCTGAGGACTACAGAGAGGAAAAGTTCATCATTTCTTCATCTGAGGACCTGGGCTGGTAACCGCTCCCTGCAGCAGCAGTAGCAGCAGGTTGGGTAACCCTAATTCTCTATGACACTGGCCAGTGCCTGCATGGCCCTGCTTATGACTGAGGAGCTTTTGAAAAATACAGATGCCAGAGCCCCACCCCAGACCTATTGGAACAGAATCGAATGAAGCTGGGGCCTGTGCAGTCTTTTCAAATTTTTTCCAAAGGAAGGGAAAATGTTAACTTTTAAATTGAGATATAATTCATATACCATAAAATGCATGCTTTTAGGATGTATATCAGTGGTTTTTGGTATATTCACAAGGTTGTGTAACCTAATTCCAGACCCATTAGCAGTCGCTCCCTATTCCCACCTTTTTTCAGCCCCTGGCAACCACTAATCTGCTGAATGGATTCATACATCTTAGAAATATTGATTTTTAGGCCATGGCTGTTATGCTCAGTGGTTAGAGCATCAGCCCACACACCAACCGGTCTTGGGTTCAATTCCCAGTCAAGGGCATGTACCTCAGTCAGGACATGTGCTGGAGGCAACCAGTCCATGTATCTCGCTCACATCTATCTGTTTCTTTATCCCTCCCTCCCTTTCACTCTCTCTAAAAATCAATGGGAAAAAATATCCTTGGGTGAGGATTAACCAAAAAAAATTTCAAAAACAAAAATAAGAAGTCCTGGCCAGTTTTTCTCAGTGGTTAGAGTGTCAGCCCTTGGACTGAAGGGTCATGTACTCAATTCTGGTCAGTGTGTCTCTCACATCAATGTTTCTTTCTCTATGTCTCTCCCCCCTCCCTTCCACTCTCTCTAAAAATCAATGGAAAAAGATCATCCTTGTGTGAAGATTACAAAAAGAAGAAGAAGAAGAAAGACCCTCTACTTTCCCTTCCCCCAACTCCCCCCACCCCGATCCCCGCCACGCCTGGGACATTTATTTGTGCCGCTCTTGAGTTTGTCCCTGCAGTGGACCCCTGTGATTGACAGCCATCTTGTCCTTGGGGAGGGGCTTTGTGGGTCTGGGTCTGGGACTCATGGGGCCTCTTTCCTGCAGGTGGCAGGAGATGTTCTTTAAAGTGAAGAAAACAGTTGGGGAAGCTCCAGATGGGCCAACCAGCGCCTACTTGGCCGACACCACCCATACCTCCTTGTACTTGGTGAGGTCCTGGGGGGAGGAGTAGACTGAGGAAAGGAGCAGAAACAACTTCTCAAAACTAAAGGTTCCTCCCACCTTCACAGGTGGGTTCTACCCTGAGCCCTGTTCCACGGGTCCCGTCGGGAGAATCCAGTCTCTGGGGCAGCTTATCTCCTCCGGGCCTGGAGGCCTTGGTGACCGAGCTGTGTGCTGCCCTGAAACCTCGCCTCCAGCCAGGGTGAGTGAGGCTGCAGCAGCCTCGGGGGTCGCAACATCCCCGGAGGGGGGCAGGCCAGACTAGCAGTGCCCCATGCCCTGGTGGACGTGCTATCGGCCGGACCTCCCACACCAGCATGCCAGCCTCCCTCACACCAGTAGGCCAACGCCACTAGCCCCTGTGCTTTCCGTAGGCAGATTCCCAGACTCCTTTCCCGGGATAACATCCATCCTCCAAGGTTGGCAGTAGAGGAAGAATCGCCACCAGGGACAGCTGTCTCTGAGACCACCCTTCCCCTCGGGGGGCCCACTAGCCATGCCAGTCCTCACCAACCACCCTGACCTGGAGGGACACAGCTCTCCAGGCCACTGACCCAAGTGCAGACACAGACCCTTCCCTGATACCAGCCCAGTCCAGACCAGACACACAGGGCTTTATGGAAGAAGCAGGGGTGACAACGGGAATCAGTCCTGGCTGCTGGGTACCCCCTACACCCCGGCCAGAGCACCATAGGTTGGCGTGGGAAACGTGGCCTCACGGTGTGGAGACAGCCCAGGAGTGGGCGGGGGAGCTTCAGGGAGAGAGAAACAGGGTGTCTACGCTCTAGATCCAAGGCTCTCCTGTTACTGGGGACCCTAAATCTTGGGCAGAGTGGAAGAGACGTGTCTGTCCTCTGGTTGCAGGGGTGCCCTGCTGACGGGAACTGGCAGCGTCCTTCTGCGGGGCCCCCCGGGCAGTGGGAAGACCACAGCAGTGGCTGCTGCCTGCAGCCGCCTCGGGCTCCACTTGCTGAAGGTGAGGGTACCTGGAGAGTAGAACCCAACTGCTTCCCCTCCCCAGCCCAGCTTCTCCCTGCTCCCTCTCCCCTCTTCCTTCTGACTACTAGCCTGGCTCTAACTCCTCAGCCCAAGGGTCTCCATTTCCCTTGATGCTCAGCTCCTGAGAGATGCTTTCAAGGAGGGGGTTTCAAGATTTTGATGGACGGTCCCGGGAATGAGGTTCGGGTAAAGAAGAGGTGGGACTGGCCAGCAGTCCCTTCTTTCCCCATCCCTTCCCTTCAAAGAGAAGTGGCCTGCACCTCCTGACTCCTCCTCCCAGTCCCACCTGGCCCTTGCTCACAGGCCCATCGGGACGCCTCCCCAGGTGCCCTGCTCCAGCCTCTGTGCGGACAGCAGCGGGGCTGTGGAGACGAAGCTGCAGGCCACCTTCTCCCGGGCCCGGCGCTGCCGGCCTGTGGTTCTGTTGCTGACAGCCTTGGACCTTCTGGGCCGGGATCGCGACGGGCTGGGTGAGGACGCCCGTGTGGTGGCCACGCTGCGTCGCCTCCTCCTCGATGAGGACCCCCTCGCCAGGTATCCAGAGCCGGGCCCTGCCCTCGTCCCTCTATGCAGCCTTTCGTCCTCTAGCCTGCACCCGTCCCATGGCTTCTCCAGCGTCTACTGCCAATGCGGCTGCCCTCCTGACAGCCCCGAGGAGCTTAGGGGTACCCAGGGAGAGAAGGATGTGGTCCCTAGTTTTTCTTGGGGAGCACTAGGTTGAAGGAAAAGCACAGCCTCTACCCTCAGTGAGCTCCCTGTGTGAGGGGGACACAGGTCCCCCTCGAGGTATTCCCATGGAGCCCATCCAGGAAGCCTGGGGTGCTCATCTCCTTATCCCATCTTAGCACCCACCAACCTCCCGGCCCTCCTGCCCCTGCATCAGGACAAGGCAGTGCTCAGCTGCCAGCAGAGTTCTCCCCCAGTTCCCACTCCCAGTCCCCACTTCCTGTCCCCACTCCCAGTCCCCACTCCCAGTCCCCACTCCCAGTCCCCACTCCCTGTCCCCACTCCCAGTTCCCATTCCCAGTTCCCACTCCCTGTCCCCACGCCCTGTCCGCAGCTGCCCTCCACTGATGGTTGTAGCCACCACAAGCCGGGCCCGGGACCTGCCTGCTGACGTGCAGACAGCATTTCCGCATGAGCTGGAGGTGCCTGTGCTGTCAGAGGGGCAGCGGCTCAGCATCCTGCAGGCCCTCACTGCCCGCCTGCCCCTGGGCCAAGAGGTGGACCTAGCACAGCTGGCTCGGCGGTGTGCAGTGAGTACCAAGGCAGGGTCTGGTCCTCCCACGTTCTCTGTCGTAGGAACTCAGACCTGCTGCCCTGCAAGTGAGGGTAGAAAACCCCGAGGCACCAACACTGGGCCTCAGCTCCGGGTGGAGGACCAGCCACCCAAGGGTTCCTGCCTACTGTGCCCTGCTCATGCGTCCTTTCCTGTGGTTCCCAGGGCTTTGTGGTAGGAGATCTCTGTGCCCTTTTGACTCACAGCAGCCGGGCAGCTTGCACCAGGATCAGGAACTCTGGGTAAGAAAACTGGGTGTAAAAGGGCAAAGGTGACAAGAGGAAATATGGGTGGGTGGGAGCTGGTAAGGAAGGGAGGAGGGAACAGGACCCCGATGCAGTGAGGCCTCAGACCAGGTCCTCCAGACACCTCCCTGGCTTTCTCTTTGCAGTTTGGCCAGCGGCCTGAGTGAGGAGGATGAGCGGGAGCTGTGTGCTGCTGGCTTTCCGCTCCTGGCGGAGGACTTCGGGCAGGCCCTTGAGCAGCTGCAGTCAGCTCACTCCCAGGCCATCGGAGCCCCTAAGGTAGAGACTCTAGGCCCTTGGAGGTGGGACCAGCGCTCCGTCCTCCGGCATATCCCCAACCGGGCTCTTCCATCGCCTAGATCCCCTCGGTGTCCTGGCACGATGTGGGCGGGCTGCAGGAGGTGAAGAGGGAGATCCTGGAGACCATCCAGCTCCCTCTAGAGCACCCTGAGCTGCTGAGCCTGGGCCTGAGGCGCTCAGGCCTCCTGCTCCATGGGCCTCCTGGCACCGGCAAGACCCTCCTGGCCAAGGCAGTGGCCACTGAGTGCAGCCTTACCTTCCTCAGGTGACCAGGGGGCCTGGAGAGATGCTGGGTGGATTGAGCCGATCGCGTTGGGTGTCTAACGAGTGTTACCTCCCACATCCTCTCCCTCAGCGTGAAGGGGCCAGAGCTCATCAACATGTACGTGGGCCAGAGTGAGGAGAACGTCCGGGAAGGTGAGCGCGTGGGCAGGGCTTCCAGTCCTGCAACCATGGCCCCTGCGCCCCACCCCGCCCCCTGACCCTCAGGCTGCTCATGGGCGTTCCTCATCTTCCTTTCCACAAGTCTACTTCCTGGAGCGCTAGTAATGAATTGTCAAGCCTGGGTTTTCTTCCCTCATATCTTGCCTTTAAAGCCCCCCTGAGCTTCCCCTCCTGTGGGCCCCTCTCTCCTCAGTGTTTGCCAGGGCCAGGGCCGCGGCTCCCTGCATTATCTTCTTTGATGAACTGGACTCCTTGGCCCCGAGCCGGGGGCGAAGTGGAGACTCCGGAGGTGTGATGGACAGGTGGGGGTCTGAGCCAGGATGGAGCCTGGGTCCGGGACAGAGGGATGCGAGATGGGTTGCAGCAGTCTTCAGAGCCCGGAGTGCCTGTCCTTCCGGTTCTGAGACGGTATAATGGAAGCTAAACGGGCTGTGGCTTTGGGTGTGGGGCATTGAGGAGAACGGGTGCCTGCATGGAGGGGCACAGGCCACGGCTCAGCAAGGGGCCCTGTGGAGAAGGCGGGCACGGAGAGGCCCCACAGGCAGGCGGGGCAGAGCCGAGGGTGGGCCCAGGACTCCCCTTCGCTCCTCCTTTGCAGGGTGGTGTCTCAGCTGCTGGCTGAGCTGGACGGGCTTCATAGCACTCAGGATGTGTTTGTGATCGGAGCCACCAACAGACCAGACCTCCTGGACCCTGCCCTCCTGCGGCCTGGCAGGTGCCCATCCTGTCCCTCTCCTCCACCAGACCCAGTCGGGCTCGTCCCTCGGCCCCGTCCTGTGCCTTCTTCCTTCACCCTTATGCCGGGCTCCCTGACACGTGTGCCCACCTCTCTCCCTAAAGATTTGACAAGCTGGTGTTTATGGGGGTGAGCGAGGACCGTGCCTCCCAGCTCCGTGTTCTGAGCGCCATCACACGCAAGTATGCCCTGATGGAGACTCCCAGAGGGCTTGGGCCTTGGTCTGTTAGGGGATAAGTGCAATGTGCAGAATACACTGGTCAGGGAGTGTATTCTTTTGAGGGAGTAGGGCATGCCGGGTAAAACTTTCTATCCTGTGACCCTACAACAGATTCAAGTTGGAGCCCTCCGTGAGCTTGGTGACCGTGCTGGACCACTGCCCACCCCAGCTGACCGGTGCGGACCTCTACTCCCTCTGTTCTGATGCCATGACAGCTGCCCTCAAACGCAGGGTTCGGGACCTGGAGGAAGGTGAGCCCCTCGCCTGCCCCAGAGGTCAGCCGAAAAGCTAGAGGGAAAACAGGCCCGGTTCTGGATTTCAGAAGAGGGACTCTTGGCGTTGCGGGGACTCTGGGCAAGAAGGCGCTCCCCCGGGCTTTCCTTGCTTGGACAGGCTGAGAACCCTGGCCTCCCTTCCCCGTGTCGTCCCCCTAGGGCTGGAGCCCCGGAGCTCAGCACTGCTGCTCACCATGGAGGACCTGCTGCAGGCCGCCGCCCGCCTGGAGCCCTCCGTCAGTGAGCAGCAGCTGCTCCGCTACAAGCGCATCCAGCGCAAGTTTGCCGCCTGCTAGGGGCCTCCTGCAGTCTGGGACCCTTCCCCACCCACAGTGGCTAAAGCTCCCTGGGGTTCCCCGCAGACCTGAGAGAGCAGAGGGCTGTCTCAGGCTGCCATTATCCACCGAGGCTGCCTACCTCCAGGAGATCCCCTGGGTGCCAAGGGGAGAGGCCTGAGAGAATTCAGGAGGCATCCCCTGTCCATTTTCCCAGGCCAGCCCCAACACTAAGGCCCATCGGCTCAGGAAGTGGGGTGGGGACCTGGAGTTCTGGGAATTGGGCCCTGAGGGGGCCAGGTGGGTAGCTAGAAATAAAGTGTATGCTGCCCTCTGCTGGTGGTGTGGTGGTGTGGTGGTGTGGCGGTGTGGTGGTGTGCTGGTGTGGGGAAGAGCAAGACAGAGTAAGCCCAGGGGAGGGCAGGGTGGGCTCCACAGGAGCCTGATCCTTCCGACATAAACACAAGACATGCTGGAACTGAAAAAGGCACAGACTGTATTGTTCACCCTCACATTAGGCTGAACCCAGATCCCTGCACCCCAGCTGCAGTTGGCCCCTCCCCACACCGCCAGGATCTTCATGTGGAGCTGCTGGCATGGGGCTCCCCAGACGGAGCCTGGCAACGCCCGGGCAGAGAGGGTTGTGGGAGCTGAGGCCACGCTCAGTCCGTCCTCTTGAGCACATGGATGAAATAGCAGGGAATGTAGGCCTGGCCTGGCTTGTAAGGCTTGAAGTCACCCAGGATGCTGTGCTGGCACTTGCCCCCAAAGGCTGCTCGGAGCAACTCGGTGAAGGACGTTAGACAGTGAGGGTAGTAGGAGAGCCGAAACTTACTGCAACAGAGACCCGACCAACCGTGAGGACTGGTGGCCTCAGCACCCCCCCCCCCAACTCATCCCCCACCTAGCTAAGGGGATACCTCAAGCCAAGAGAACCGTCCTGGCCAGCCCCCGGCACCTGCACCGTGTAGTCCAGGGTCACCATGTGGGCCTTGTTGTTCACTGTCAGCACTGAGGTCGTGATGTCCTTGGTCAAGTCACTCTGTAAGCGGTGGTGCAGGCTGCATTAGTCTCTGCAGCCGCTGTGGGGCCTGGACCCCAGGATCCCACCTCCCACTCTGGGCCCTCCCTCAGGGGCCCACCTTATAGTAGATGTTCTTTCCTGGGGGTGCACAGCCTGTGCTGAGGATGTGGTCGTAGTTACGATGATCGATGACCAGCAAGCCCCCTGGCCGCACCATGTTCGCAATGTTCTTCAGCGCCAGACGGTGCTCACTCTGGTCCCCTGAGCTCCCGGCAGGGGCGAGAGGCTGTGTCTACTCAGGGCCCCCAGCACCAGTCTCCCCTCCATCTTTCTACTACCCAAGGATGCCAGTGCCAAGGCAGAGAGGGGCAGAAAGCATAGTCTGCTCTGGCAGGAGAGCAGGTGCCCAGGGCTCTGGAAAGGGGGTAGAGCTCAAAGCAAGGGCCATGCCAAGGCCACACCCTCTCTCACCTTTGCAGTCTGGCAAGTGAGCAAAACTGTTTCCAAGGCAGATGACAGCATCGAAGCCGCCCTCTGGTGGCTGGGGCACATCTTTGTCCAGAGTCATCCAGTTGGCTTCCTCAATGACTGGGGGCCAGGAAGGGGAGATCAGGCGGGCACCCTGGTACCACCAGTACCCATCTCCACCAAGTGCAGCTCTGCCTCGGTTTCCCCTCAAGAGACACACAGGGACTCCGCAGGGAGGGGATCATTATGGACATGGAGGGTGAAAGGGAGGAGGGGTCAAGAGAGAAGGAAGCCATGGTTCAAAAGGAGGACTCTGTGCTTATGGGCTTTTATTTGGGGGGAGGGAAAGACATTATAAATATAAGCCCGGCTGGCGTGGCTCAGTGATTTGAGTATCGAGCTGTGAACCAGGATGTCGCAGTTCGATTCCCTGTCAGGGTACATGCCCTGGTTGTGGGCTCGATCCCCAGTAGGGGGCATGCAGGAGGTAGCCGATCAATGATTTTCTCTCATCATTGATGTTTCAATCTCTCCCTCTCTGAAATCAAATATATATATTTATATACTAGAGGCCCGGTGCACAAAAATTTGTGCACTGGGGGGGGTCCCCTCAGCCTGGCCTATGCCCTCTTGCAGTCTGGGGCCCCTCGGAAGATGTCCACCTGCTGGCTTAGGCCCGCTCCCTGGGGGGATCAGGCCCAAGCTGGCAGTCAGACATCCCTCTGGCAGCCCGGCAGCCCTCGGGGGATGTCCACTTGCCAGCGGGGAGCAGGCC
>NW_005355115.1:4410349-4411534 GCF_000412655.1 Myotis brandtii
TAGGAGATATATATATATATATATATATATAATTAAAAACTAGCTCCTCATACCTGATATCTCATTCTGGCACCTAAGCCTCCCTTTAAGGGAAATGACAGTAATTTTGCTGTGTCCTTTAGGAAAACAAAACACCCCGCCCAGGAGCCCAGGGCAGAGAGAACAGTGTCCTTGGTGGTTGGGCTGGGAGGGCCTGCCTGGCTGGACCACATACCCCACTTGTCGAAGGCGGGCTCATGCCGCCGGTTCCAGCGCTCCTTAAGCGCATATTTCAGCATCTTGTCACTGGCGTCCACACTGGTCACGCTGAAGCCCTCTTCCACCAGCATGATGGAGTCCACCCTGGGAAGGACGGGGGTGAGAGGCAGAGAGGGGCAATCAGGGGGCCTGGGAAGGCGAGGAGGCCCCTCACACTCCATTCCTCCACTTCCTCTCCCTAGGCCCGCTCCGCTGACATCAGGTGACCTGGCAAATCTATTTCTTATCGCCAGGCAGCAACACTGCGTTTTGGTTTTTTAGCACCTATTCAGAGCCAGATATTCTACAAATGTGCATTAAAACTCATAGCAATCCACCCGAGCTGGGTTTGCCCAGTGGGTAGAGCCTTGGCCTTCGATTCCGGTCAAGGGCACGTACCTGGATTGCAGGCTCCTCCCCAGCCCCGGCTGTGCAGGAGGTAACCAATCGATGTGTTCCTCTCACATCGATATTTCTCTCTCTTTCCCTCTCTCTTCCTCGCTCTAAAAATCAATGTATCCTCGAGGGGGAGGATTGAAAAAACAAACAAAAGAGGAGGTGCCCCATCTGAGATCCGGGCAAACGGAGGCTCCTGGAAGCTAAGAAGCGTGTGCCCAGAAGAGCACAGGCCAGACACTAGCCGCCCTGGTCGGTTCTCCTCTCCGCCAGCTGGGGGACCTTGCCCTCGCCGAGGCCGAATTCCCGTGGCTGCAAATAGGATACCACTGCGCACTGACCTCCTCGGGTTTTGTGAGGATTTTCAAAACATGTTTCAAAAGCTCCTGGCACAGCTCTTGGCACGGACGCATGCTGAGCAAATGTTCATTGTCAACAATTGCCATCACCCGAGGAATTACGCGGGAGCAGGATCCGATCGCCCTGGCCCAAAGCCCAGCCCTGGCGCAGCGGGGGCGCGCAGCCTTCCCCACCCGCTGTGCCCACCCTCCC
>NW_005355115.1:4411882-4414883 GCF_000412655.1 Myotis brandtii
CCACCCCCAGCGAGCGGGTCCGGTACACGCTGTCCACCATCCTGCCACGCACCTGGCTCTGCGGCAAGCGGCCCCGCATTTATAGTCCGGCCAGTGCGGGAGGCCCGGCGGTCCCACCTGCCCAATGGCAGGTGAGCGTGGGGACACGCCCCTGCTGGGTCCCGGCCCAGCACCCGCGGGGAGGGCCCCGCCTCAAAATCCTGGGCGCACCCTTCTCGCCCGCCTGGGCATCCAGGCCTCTGGGCAACCCCTGTGGGCGGGAAAGAACTCCACTGGCCCCGTGCCCAGCTGGCAGGACGACCGGGAGGGGCCAGGAGAGGAGGGAACAGTGAGAGTGCCCACTTCACCCCCACCCCAAACCGGAAAGAAAGGAATGACTTTTCTTCAGCGCCAGCCGGTGCCCACGCTGGTCCTGGGAGCTTCAGGCCAGGCGGGTCCACGCGGAGCTCAGCGCCCAGGGCTGGGCCATCCTTGGGGAATGAAGGCATTAGCACATCTGAAGAAGGAGTGGCCCGCTGACGGAGGGCCTGGTCAGCCGGGGAAGGGAGGAATGGGGAGTCTCTGGGGAGAGTGCTGGTCTGGCCCCCCAAGTCCAGGAGCAGTTCTGAACCAGGGATCAGCCCGCCCCACCTGGACGCAGGTGCTCCTCGGTCCTGTAGGTGATGCAGCAAGCTTTTCCCTGAGCCGCTTGAGGAGCGTGGTCCTTAGAAGTCATCGACAAACACGCCAGCTTCTAAAAACCACCTGCTTTCCACGGCGATGCCCACAGGGTGGGAAGCCCAGGGTCGGGGTGAGAGTGCTTGTCCTCTTGCTAGATCTTGCTCACTGTCACTCCATAGGTTGGTCTCGGTTTGGTTAGTGTATACACCCATCCTTCCTCCCAAAGCAGGTCTTAACCCAGGACAAGACTCTGGACTGAGACGGATTCAGGAAGAGGATTCCACCCAGCGAAGCCCAGAGCAGCAAGAACAGCCTCCCCCACCTGTCTGCTCTCCTGGCTGCAGGAGAGTGAGGTACAGACATACAGACTTTAGATCAAAGGAGCCTCTCCTCCCCCCATCCTTGTTGTTGTTAGAATCCTCACCCAAGGATATTTTCCCATTGAGTTTTAGAGGAGCGGGAGGGAGGGGAGAGACACAGAAAGAGAAACATCGATGTGAGAGAGACGCATCAATTGGTTGCCTCCCACACATGCCCCAACCAGGGACGGGGATCAAGCCTACAACCAAGGTATGTGCCCTTGGCCGGAATCGAACCAGGGACCCTTCAGTCCATGGGCCAACACTCTATCCACTGAGCCAAACCGGCTAGGGCCCCTCACCCTTTATTATCTATAGAATCTGGGAGCTGGAGGAACCCCCAAGATCATGTAATCATTTTTTTAAAATTGATTTGAGAGAGAGAGAGAGAGAGAGAGAGAGAGGTAAACATCGATGAGTTGTTCCACTTATTTGTACATTCATTGGTTGGTTCTTGTGTACGCTCTGACCTAGGACAATGCTCTAACCAGCTGAGCGACCAGCCAGGACCCATGTAATCCTTCTTCACTTTAGTACACAGACTGCCTCGAATGGGCCTGTCTATGCCCAAGTAATGGAGCCTAGTGCTTATGCTGACCCTACAGGCAGGTCTTTGGCAACAGCTTGCACAGGCGCTGTACTGGGGAGCTGCAAGAAAACGCGGTTTTCTTTTGTCAGAATATTCCAGGGGAAATCTACTCCATCACGCCTAGACTTTGAGAAAAACTCAGGTGAAAAGAATTGTCCTCTCAGTTGTGGGCAGCGATCTGTGTATATAACCACCTCTCTAGGGGGTGGCTTTTTATATTTATTTATTTAGATTATTTATTTATCTCCTTATCTCGTTATATCTTTATCTCTTTATTTATTAATTTCTAAGTATGAGGCCATTCCAAGGAAATTAGGTCCTTCCTCGGGTAGGAAAATGCATTCTGGGTTTTTTGTTTGTTTGTTTGTTTTTAACTGTTCTTTTTTTTTTTTTAAAAAGGAAGATGCATTCTTTACTTCAAATAAACTTGATACTATTTTATCCCAAACCAGGAGGAAAGGAATACATTGTTTCGCTATAAATTGATGAGCTGGGAATGATATCTGTTAACTTAATTTGGCCATAAGAAATACAATTTTAGGGGAAAATAGACTTAATAAATTACCTACTTTTGCACATTGGAGTGCTAAAATGCACTTAAGAAATTTGAGGAAAAATGAAGAATGATGTTCAATTAGAATAACAACCAAAATGGTAGGAAAATAATATTTTTCTCATTATTTATAAATGGATTGACTGGATATAACATATTTGAAAAGTTATGTGGCCTAGGATAGTTTATCTTCCCCCCTTTCTATTGCTTTCTTTTCCATTTACTTTGGCCTCTGACCCCTCTCTGAATGGATCTGATGTAAGCCTGGGCTTCCCTCAGGGCTCCAAATGCTGTTGGGGAATGCCAGCTTTGAAAGACCAGGATAATCATGTCCATAGGTTTGCCAGACTCTTTGGTTCGAAACACTTAAGGACAAATACTACTGTGATGTTGAATATGTTCTTCTAATATTTTTATATATAATAGTGAAGACTTGGGGAAGAGCATTGACTTGTAAATTTAGACATCTTTGCCCACCCTTTCATTTAGAAATTGCCATTCAGAGATTAGACTCTGAAGCTCTTTGATAAAATTACCTTGAAACAAAAAGGAAAAAAATTATGTAGAACAACTATTTAAGTGTCTTGTTTTTGATTTGGTGTAACATGATTACCCATACTGTACCCACAAAATTTTTTTTCTTGTCCAGAAACTATTTATTTTTTCCCTTTCCTGTTTTAAAATAAAGTTATTTGGCCCAGCCAGCATGGCTCAGTGGTTGAGCGTTGACCTGTGAACCAAGAGGTCATGGTTCGATTCCTGGTCAGGGCATATGCCCAGATTGTGGGCTTAATCCCCAGTGTGGAAGCAGCTGATCAATGGTTCTCTCTCATCATTGAT
>NW_005355115.1:4414906-4431591 GCF_000412655.1 Myotis brandtii
GTGTAATGCACACCTCTGAATGTTTGGATAGCATTTTTGTCATTGGTTGCAACCTTTAGGCTAAAGGCCATACTCTCCATACTGATAAGGAATTTTATTTAAGTATTTGGTTTTTATTTAAATAAAAATGTATATTTCTCAAAAATCATAAACATCAATATTTTAACAAAATATAAATAAAATGCTCCCACAATTTTTCAAGAGATGGACATGTGAATGATTATAATCAAACTAGAGGCCCGGTGCATGAATTTATGCATGGGTAGGTGTTGGGGTCCAGCCCCAGCAGGTCCAGGGGTTCCCAAAGGTGTGGACGGAGTTGTCGAAGAAGGAATGACACGGAGGAGGCGTTCACTTGATCATCATAGCCAGGTTCTCTCTTTATTGTCCTGTTACATCTGTATTTATACCATTTGATCCTATAAGCATGCCTCTATAATCACATCATGGTATGTTTTGGGTAACGTTCTACAGTTCTTTGTTTCTTATCTGACCGTTGCCAAAAATCCTGTCTCTATCTAGTTCTGTTGATTTTAATCTTGTCTAGGTTAATCTCTGTGTTCCATTATAAGGGCTATTCCAAGGTCACTGCTCTACTGATAGGCTACAAGGAAGTCACTGAAGGAGATTATCCTACCCAGTAAAGGTTATGTCCTCCCAGCCTCCCTGCTTGCCTTCCCTGGGACTGCCCTGTGTCGGTGGGTCTCCAGGGGTATAGGCTTTGGTGCTTTCCCTGGTGGGCAGACCCCTGGGGATGTGGGCCCCAAAAGTCCCAAATTTATTGCCAACAGTCTTAGTCCAAGTTCTTCATAAGTAGTACATGGTATTTCTGTAACACTAGGGGGATTTACTGATTTATTCTCTTCCTTAGTCCTGTTAATCCCTAACCTGGGGAAACAACCTTTCTCAGGGAGGTGGTCCTGTTTAAAACACATAGCGCTAAGAGGGGGAGCAAACTGGCCAAGGCTGGAATTTTTCTTTCTTTCAAAATATATTTTATTGATTTTTTACAGAGAGGAAGGGAGAGGGATAGAGAGTTAGAAACATCGATGAGAGAGAAACATCGATCAGCTGCCTCCTGCACACCTCCTACTGGGGATGTGCCCGCAACCAAGGTACATGCCCTTGACCGGAATCGAACCTGGGACCCTTCAGTCCACAGGCCGCCGCTCTATCCCCTGAGCCAAACCAGTTAGGGCGGAATTTTTCTATTAATTGATACTGTCCCCAAAACAAATGTTTGTTTCAGCTCTTTACATGAAGATGTTATTCTTTAATATTCCATTAGGTAGAAAATCATATCTGATTGTTTTTTAATCTTCTTTAATTACTACCAAATGTACCAAATAATTGCAGTCTTTTATCTTTAAATTGTCCATGTCCTCTGACCATGGACATATATTGAAGCTGTCTTTTTTTTTTTTTTCCCCTTGGTTAGTCGCTGTGAATTTTAGGTAACCCAAATCTGAGGTCCTGCAGCATGGAACAAAATGTCACAGAATATAAATTTATTTTGACTTAACAAAAATTATTTTAAGCTCTGACTGGGTAATTCAGTTGACTAGAGCATCGGCCCAATAAGTCAAGGTTGCAGGTTTGATCCCTGGTCAGGGTACATACAAGATTCAACCAATGAATGCGTAAGTAAGTGGAACAACAAATCGATGTTTCTCTCCTTCTCTCGCCCTTCCTCTCTCTTTCTCTCTCTCAAATAAATTTTTAAAAACAGGTAATATTTTACATATGCAATGTTTATTATTTATTATTTGGCTGAAAAGACTAAAATTATTTTTTTAAAATATATTTTTATTGATTTCAGAGAGGAAGGGAGAGAGCTAGAGAGATAGAAACATCAATAATGAGAGAGAATCATTGATCAGCTGCCTCCTGCACGTCCCCTGTCCCCCACTGCGAGGGGTGGGGAGGGGGGGAGGGATCAAGCCCACAACTTGGGCATGTGCCCTCAGCTGGAATCAAACCTGGGACCCTTTAGTCCACAGGTCGACGCTCTATCCACTGAGCAAAACCGGCTAGGGCCTAAAATTCTTCATGTTTAAAAAACACCACCACCACAACTCGTTATGATGCAGCTATTCCACTTCTGGGTATTTATTCAAAGAAAGCAAAAACATTTATTAAAAAGATATATAGACCTCTGTGTTCTCTGCAGCAGTATTTACAATATCCAAGGTATGGAAACAACCTAAGTGTCTATTGTCAGATGAATGGATAAAGAAGATGTGACATATGCACACAATGGAATACTCGTCAGCCACAAAACATTTAAAAGAATTAAACCTTGCCATTTGGGACTACATGGATGGGCCTTGAGGATATTATGTTAAGTGAAATAAGTCAGACAAAGAAAAATAACACGATTTCACTCATATGTGAAATATATTTTTTTAAAAGGACAAACAAAACCAACTCAAAGATATGGAAAACAGATTGGTGGTTACCAGAGGAAAAGAGGGTTGGTGAGGGGTGGGCGAAATGGGTGTGTGTGTGTGTGGGGGGGGGCGGAGTCAATTTTGTGGTGATGGATGGAAACTAAACTTTTGGTGGTGATCAAGTTGTAGTACATACCCATGTTGAACTATAAAGTTACACATGTGAAACTTACACAATGTTAAAAACCAATTTACCACAATTGGGGGGGGGGGGGGGAGGCGGCGGGGGGAAGAATGGGGTGAGACGTTCTCTTCAAAGGGAAAACGCAGGAGGGCAGTGGGGGACATTCGGCAGCTAGTGTGCGTGTCGGGGGAGGTAGGTTTGGAAACTTGTCTTCGCGTCGCCTGGGACTCAAGCTAAACTTGGGGCGGGGTGTCCTGGGTGCTCCTCTGTCGCGACCTGTGTAGCCCGTGGGAACTGCCCCCAGTGTCCACGTCAGCGCTGGGACATGGAACGTGTGGGCTCCCAGAGGCCAGCACACGGGGTAAGCACTCAACACCTAGCGCTGTGTTTGGTGAATAAAAGAATGAAGCACAGGGAGTGCCGCAACCAGCTGCTTCCCATCACGCCAACATTTTAACTAGCGTAGCGCCTCCTCGTAACTTCCCCGAGTCCACACCACCGCCGGAACCTTTGTTAAGCGCTACAGAGGTTGCAACTCGGGAAGATAGACAGAAGGATTCGGACCCTGACAGACGGGTTGGAGCCAATGAAAAAGGCAAGATGCGAATGCTGCAGCCAATCATAGAGGCAGAAGGAATGACGTCGACGGAAGTGTAGCGGAAGTTCGGTAAACACCGGTCCTAAACAGTTCTCCGGTGCTAGTGAGAAGAATAGGGGGCGAAAATGTCGGAGCGAAAAGTTTTGAACAAGTATTATCCCCCCGACTTTGACCCGTCAAAGATCCCGAAGCTCAAGCTCCCCAAAGATCGGCAGTACGTGGTGCGGTTGATGGCCCCCTTCAATATGAGGTGTAAGACGTGCGGAGAATACATCTACAAGGGTAAGAAGTTCAACGCGCGCAAGGAGACGGTGCAGAACGAGGTCTACCTGGGCCTGCCCATCTTCCGTTTCTACATCAAGTGCACGCGCTGCCTGGCGGAGATCACCTTCAAGACAGACCCCGAAAACACCGACTACACGATGGAGCACGGGGCCACGCGCAACTTCCAGGCCGAGAAGCTCCTGGAGGAGGAGGAGAAGCGAGTGCAGAAGGAGCGGGAGGACGAGGAGCTGAACAATCCCATGAAGGTGCTGGAGAACCGAACCAAGGACTCCAAGCTGGAGATGGAGGTGCTGGAGAATCTGCAGGAGCTCAAGGACCTGAACCAACGACAGGCCCACGTGGACTTTGAGGCCATGCTGCGGCAGCACCGCCTGTCCGAGGAGGAGCGACTGAAGCAGGAGCAGGAGGAGGATGAGAGGGAGACGGCAGCCTTGGTGGAAGAAGCCAGGAAACGAAGACTGCTGGAGGACTCCGATTCGGAAGAGGATGCTGCTCCTGCCCCGCCCCAGCTGGCCGTCCTGCCCAACCCCAGCCCCAACCCCACAGCAATCCTGGACGAAGGCCCGAAGGCGAAGAGGAAGATGGAGAGCTGGGAGCGGAGTGTGGGCACCCTTGGCAGCAAGCCCCAGCTCTCAGGCCTCGTGGTGGTGAAGAAAACAGCCCTGGATCGCAGCACCCCACAGGGCCAGCCGGCACCCACACTGGGCACTGTGAAGAACGGGAAAGCCGCAGACCCTGCACCCAGGACGCCCGGCAGCTCCTCTCTGAGCCAGCTGGGTGCGTATTCGGATAGTGAGGACAGCAGCAGCAGCAACTGAGGCCCTTTTCCAGGACAAGTGTCATATGTCCAACTCCAGCCTGTGTTTGGGGCAGGAGGCCTTGTCATCAACCAGAGCACAACCAGACAAAAATTAATGTCTTGGAGTCGGGTGGGACCAGCCAGAGTTTCAGCTGAGGGACTCAGTTTCTCTCCTGTCCCCCAACCACCAGCCCTTCCGGTCGGACCTCTAGGTCCAAAGCTCATGCTATTTCCCACCTGGTACCAAGTGTAAGGCTGTATCATCTCTGGAGGAATGCATGGTCTCTTGGACAGTCCTTGAGATGTTAGCCATGTTGTGGGCATGTGAGGGAACCCACCCACCCCTGTTGGCTCCATCCCTTCCCACTACAAAATTGTCTGGAACCAATAAAAGGAACACACACAGAAGACTTTATTTTGGGACTATTGCTGCCATTGGACATAATTCAAGTCAATTCCTATTTGAGGACACATTAAAATCCTAGAATAGTGAATTATGTATATACAGTAACTACAAGTGGAAGACATCCTGGCTGTTTTTAATTCACAACTGGTAGAAATTCATTTTTCAGAGGATAGACTCGGAACTCCAGTCCAAGCTGCTGAAAAAACTTTTCTGCTGACTGCCTACCCAGCTTGAACACTGGGATACTGTGGGAGGGGCAGGAAGCCACCCACCCCCATGGACTCTGCTGGCAGATTTATTGCAAGGATCCTTTTTTGGACTTATTAATATACCAAATAAGACTCTGCTTTAATAAAGTTTTGTTAAGTGAGTGTAAAGTTGGTCCCTGTATCATTGGATTGTACACTAATTAATGGTGTCTACATTCTATAAAGCTTTGTGCATCTGAGAATTCCATTAATGTATATGAAGAGAGGTTCTCTTTGACCATTTCACGTTTGTTAAAAGCAGTTTTAAGGTGTGCTAACCTCAGTAATATCTCATAGGTATATGCCCATCTGCTCTCTGAGCTGTTTTTCCACATGAAAATGACCCACTATTTGAACTTTGGTCACAGCTAAGCATCGCTCATGAAACAGGTGACAGCACCTGCCATCACATCTCGATGAGTCGGACAGTAAAATGCCAAGACCGCTTTGGTAAGTAATTCCTAACAAAATAACATCTGTGTTGTTTTTAAATTTGTTTTTAATTTATTTTTAGAGAGGAAAAAAAACACCCATCTATTTGTTCCACTTGTTTATGCATTCATTGGTTGATCTTGTATGTGCCCTGACCAGGGATTGAATCCGCAACCTTGGCGTATCAGGATGTACTAAACCTTTTATATTTGGGGGCGGAGGGTAGTGACAGATGTTGTCCTCTTCCGAAACTGGTGGTGGAGTCAGCCTGCTTCTTCTCTGCAGCAACACCTCCCTATCCACAATCACAATCATTTATGGAATTTTAAGTTCTGTTGGCCTGTACAGCCTTAAAGACGGAGGGTGCAATTTTAGAGAAAGAATGAAAAAAACTGGATTCCTCCCAAATTGTAAAGAGAGGAAAGCCAGCCCTGGGGGGCAGCTTAAGGATCAAACTGGCTTTAAGCTATACACAAATATAAACTTTGATGAGAGAAAGACTTGAAGGTTAACTTGGTCTTGCATTCCCAACATTAAAATCTGAAGACATAAACAGACTAGCAGAGAGCAGCGGGTCTGCCTTTTAGAAGAAATCTATATAAGGGGAGGATGCTGTGCAAACAAGCTGTAGCTGCAGGGTGCTATGGTGTAATGGCTGTGCCCCAGGACACTGAAGCCATCCCACCTGGGCTCACCCTGGTTGGGCCACTTATTAAATGTGTGACCGTGGGCAAATTACTTCACCTTTCTACACTTCATTTAACAGATATTTATTAAGCATCTACTCTGTGCCAGGCACTGTACTAAGTATTGGGATACAACAGGGAATAGACAAAAATCCTTTTTCTTTTTGTGGGGTGTGTGTGTGTGTGTGTGTAGGGGGGTGATGTTTCTGGGGTGATGGTAATAATGGTGACTTGGGTGGTGTTTTTAAAAGTTCTTTTTGTGGGGTGTGTGTGTGTGGGGTGGGTGATGTTTCTGGGATGATGGTAATAATGGTGACTTGGGTGGTGTTTTTAAAAATTCACTGAGGTGTATACACTTATGTGCACTTTTCTGTATGTATAATTTACTCCAATGGTTTAAAAAATGTGTGGCCTTGTGACCACAGCTTTATTAAATGAGTTAAGTGAAGCATGCAGAGCTGTGTGCTTGCCACATGGCATTCACAGAAAGTGGCTACTATTATTAATACAGTGAAACTCCTTACTAAAGCAAACTAGGCCATCGGGGGATGTTCAGGAGCGATTCAGCTGGCTCTGCCCCGGGGATTAATTCACAGAGCTCTTCCGTAAACCGATTACACATGGCTCATGCCTCTGTCGTGAAAAATGTGCTTTCTTTTTCTAACATAAAAAAGTAAGAGGAATTTTGTTAGCACTTGCAAACTAAGTGAAGTAGAGCTGCTGTGAACACCTGGGTAGGTTGTGCACTGCACAAGGGCTCCATAAGGGGCTGCCATGCATGGGTTTGTATATTTACTATCATTTTCTGGGGCCCAACCCCTGAGACTGGACTAGTTGGGCCTATGGTTCTTTAATCATTGAATTGGAACAAACTGGCCTCATGCTTTGTCCATCAGCGTTTGTGATTCTGGATGATGGAAGTCTCCTGGTAAAGTGGGTCTAGCTGGCCTCGGCACGCAGGCTCCTAGGTCTTCAACCCAGCAAATCGGAAGTGGGCCCAGACATCTGTACGTTTAACAAGCATTTCAGGTGACTTTCACGTCCAGGTGAGTGTAGGAAACCCTATTCTAACAGGGGGCTGAAATCAGGCTAACTTGAACTCAGACAGTCCCTTCACCTAATGGAGGGAAGGGGTGTGAGAAAGTGGGAGGCAATATTTAAGGTCAAAAAGGCTTGTATGTGTGGTGGGGAGAGGAAAAACAACCTGGGAAGCTGGAGCCTACTTTCTGACTCCCCCTCCCCCCCATTTTAAAATAGATTTTAGAGAGAGGAAGGAAGAGAGAAAAACACCAATTTGTTGTTCCACTTATTTATGCATTCATTGGTTGCTTCTGGTATGTGCCCTGACTGGGTATTAAACCCGCAACCTTGGTGTATCTGAGCTACTCGGCCAGGGCAGCCTTCTGCCTTTTCCAGGCTGGGCTGGGGAGAAGCTGTCTGCTGGAGTGCTGGTGAGTGTGCAGCATGCCTGCCCTGTGGGGGCAGGGGGAGGAGAGGGCTCTCATGGGGCAGCCACAGGTCGAAGAGCAAAGTAGTCAGCTGTCTGCCCTCTGGCCCGGGGCCTGGCCTGGGATTGGGCCTCTGGGCCACCACCCTGGTAAGAGGATACATCTTTGCCTCATCCTACCCTAAGGATCAATAAAGCTTTGGGGACAGACGTAAGCCAGGCACTGAAGGTTGTGGGTTTGGATTAGGGACAGCCCAGGGGTTTGCAAATGGTTTTCCAGCCCTGCGTTCCAGTCCCCAACCCCAACCCGCCATTTCCTGTGCGCAGAACAAAGTTGAGGCTAGAACTTGAGTCTACGCTGGAATCCCACAGCCCTTTTAACAGGAGCAGTGATCAGCCCTGGAGGTGGGGCAGTGGGGGACAGACCCAAAAATATCCTTCAAGGCCTCACTGACCAGAGGGAATAAAATCCCAGTTTGTTCCACTCTCCATGGCCTTGGCTGCCCCAACTTGGGGAAGAGGCTGAGCCCAGGCTGAGGGCACCCCTCACTCCCAGAGCCTCTTCACCAGAAGATGAAGAATCTGGGGCACCTCAGCAGTGCATCCCCTCCTGCCCACAGGGCCCGGCCCAGGGGAGTGAGGGTCTCGGTGTGGGTGCTCACAGGGGACTTGGTGGGGGCCCAGTGCTGGTGGGACCTCCCACCATTCTCTCCTTCTAAGAAGCAACAGCTGCTTCCTATTTTCCTTTTAAAAAAGTCTTGTTGGTGGAGGTAGGTTACGGCCAAGAAACCCAACCAAACCAGTTCCATGTGAATCACACTGCCAGTGCCAGGCACTGGGGGTGGCGCCCTGGCGGCTGTGGGGTAGTGGAGACAATGCTGGGCTTGCAGTCTGGAAACCAGGGTCTGAGTGCCAGCTGTACACCGAACAGTAGGACTTGGGGCATGCCCCCTGACCTGAGCCTGTTTCCTTTGCTGCAAGATGGGGTTAACAGCACCCAGTCCACAGGTGGGAAAGCAAAGCGCTCTGCAGTACCTCCCGATCCCTGCCCTCAGGACAGGCTGGGCAGTGCCTCCACCCCATCCCCCCAGAGGCCAGCCTTCCCTGCTCCCAGAGGACATGGTGTAACCAGCTGTCCTCGGGGGACTGGGGTGTCCTCCCCCTTAGGCTCCAGGGACAACAGCTAGAGCAAGAGTGATCAATCAGGGAACAAGGTTCAAGACCAACAGGCAGGGCCACATGGAGGTGGGAATGAGGGCAGCCGGGTGCTCAGGGCAAAAATGAGGCCCCTCCTGGCCTGAGGGAGGGGCCAGGCACTGTGCTGGGCCTCACCCCGTGCCTGCCCTTTACCCCAAAATAGCCCAGGCCCTCCCCATCCTCAGCCCCCAGGACTGGAAGGTCAAGGGCAGGAAAGAGCAGCAAGGGGCTCGAGGCCCCTCTGAGGGGCTGAAGGTGACTCAGCAATCAGAAAAAAGGCCAAAAGGTTTTTACTCTGTGAACCCTGGGGAGGGCCAGGCAGAGCACAAGGTGTCCACAGGAGGATGAGAGAAAGGAGGGGGTGGGGCCTGCAGTCTTGCTTTCCGATGGGGGCAGGCGTGCCCGCCCCACAGGGTCCAGAGGGCTCCAGTCCTGGGGCCCAGCGACACCTGCCGCCCTGAGTTCACACCGAGTTCTCGCAGTCCCACACCGCACGGCCTGCCTGAAGCCTTGCCAGGAGAGAAATGCTTGGCAGTGGGAAAAGGCCAGCGTGGGCTGACGTAGCCATCACAGTTCTTCCCAGAGCTGTGCCTCTCCCCGCCAGGAAGAGGACCCAGCGAGGCCGGGAGGACCCGGGGCCGGGAGAGCTGTATTTGCCTGCCAGAGCCGGGCCCCAGATTCTTCCACCTCCACGTCAGGAGTCTGGGTTCAGGGGCTGCCAGGTTAGGCTCAAAGCTCATCAGGGGGGCTGTGTGTGAGGGGAGATGCCTGCTGGATGCCCTCGTCCTCCTCGGGGCCGGGGTCTCCCAGCTCCTTCCTCTGTTTGCTGCCGCTGCCACCGGATGCCTTGGCCCGGCTGCTCTTCTTCTTGGACTTCTTCCCTCCCAGCGCGGCCGTGTCCCCCTTCTTGCCGGACCACTGCTCTGCTAGGCAACCTGCAGTGAGGAGGAGAGACCGGTTTGCTGGGTGAGGAGCCCTGCTTGGGGAGCCGCCGGGAGTGGCAGCCGGAACGGCTGCCTGACACCCAGGCCCCTATCCCACCTCACTGTGGCCCAGGCCCCGCCGGGGCACCCGAGTTCTCTGTTGTTCTGCACCTGGCTTGGTGCCTCTCACCCACCCTGTCACGTCAAGCTCCCAGGGGGCAGTGATTTGTTTTAATTTTTTAAATTGATTTCAGGGTGGGAAGGGGAGAGACATCGATTGGCTGCCTCCTGTACTCACCCCGGGGATTGAACCTGGAACCTGGGTGTGTGCCCTGATAGGGAATTGAACCCACCATCTTTCAGTATACGGGACGATGCCCAGCCAACCGAGCCACCCAGGCAGGACAACACCCTCTTTCTTATTTCTTTTCCGTCCCCCTGCCTACCTCCCCTGAGGGGGAGCAAACAATGAAACCGAGGGCCAACCGCCCTGCCTCCTCCCTCCCTCAGACTCACTGGTGTCCTTGCCCTTCAGCACGTGGTTGGCGCAGAGGAACTGCGTCAGGTCCTGCTCCTGGTGGTTCCGGTACCAGTCCTCGATCACCTCCTCAAACTCCTCCACCAGCACGTCGCACTGTTAATCACAACCCTCGCGTTGGCAAGGCCCCAGCGCTGGTTCCCTTCAGAGGAGCTCAGCGGAGCCTCAGCCCACACAAGACAGGCGGTGGCCGGGTTCTCCTGAGCAAACTGCAGCCAGAGGTGAGAGGACCCATGTCCCTCGACTCTTGGTGGCCTTCCTCAGCAGTAGAGCCATCCCCACCCCCGGGGGCACAGCAGCCGCTGTGGGCCGAAGGGCCTACCTGCTTCTTGAGGTCCGCCACCTCTGCAGAGGTCTCGTTCCACAGCTCGTAGGGGATGTCCATCACCACCTTGACCCCTTTGTGTACCAGGTTGTGTAGCGTCTCAAAAGTCTCTGACATGCCCTGGAAGAGGCGACCGGACATGAGAGGGGGTCCCTTCCCGGCCTCCTGCCCTCCTGGGCAGGGCTGCACAGGCCCAAGGACCAGCTCTGAGGAGCCAAGACCTCCAAGGTTCCTCACACTTGACCTCACCCTCCTCTCCCCTTTTATGTGTACCTCCCTTAACCCCTATATGTGCACGCGTGCGCACACGCCCTGTCCTGCTTCCGCACACCTTATCCTTTCCAGCAGGTCTGCTGTTGCCCTCAGGCCTTCTGAATGGACACTCCTTTTCCAGGATATGTTTGCCTTGGCTCCCCCTGCACTGTGGCTGGGCTCACTCACTCCCCACCCCAAGGCCCGCTCCCTGCGGGGGTTCTTCCTAGGGCTTGTGTCTCTCCTCGCTGGGGAGAGGGCACGGGCAAGGCAGGAAAGACTCTTTGTTCCATTTCTGCCAGCTACCTAGGTTTCTCCCCGGAGACAGCAAACTGCCTTCCCAGAGATAATGCACACAAACATGCAAACAGACATACAAATACCTCCTCCTCACCCCACCCACACTTTTTACACAGCCGTAATGTCTATCTCGCACACTATTCTGCCTTTTTTATTTAGTGACACACGTTGGAGAAGATTTTAGCTCAGTCCTTGCAGAGCCACCTCATCCTTTGTTTTTCAGTTGTATAACAGGCCACTGAATCAATCTATTTAGCCACGCCCTGTCTGATGGATGGTTAGGTTTCTAATTTTCTTGTTATGAAAAATAACTTTTAACATTCTTACAGTAAAGCAAACATGAATGTATTCTCAACTAGGGTACAAAATTCATACAAATTTTATTTTATTTTTAAATAGTTTATTGATTTTGAGAGAGGAAGGGAGAGAAACATCAAAGTGAGAGCACAACATCGATAGGCTGTCTCCTGCATACCCTCCACGGGGCGGGGGAGGGGGAGAGCCTGCAACTTGGGCATGTGCCCTGAGTGGGAATCAACCCAAGACCCTTTGGTGGACGGGACGACGCCCCACCACCTGTGCCACACCAGCCAGGGCCAAATTCACGCTGATCTCCTTTGCTAGGAGGGGACTTTGGTGAAGCTATGTGCCAGGCGCTGAAGATGTAGACAAAGAAATGTGGGCCTTGTTGTAAAAACCTCCTTCTCCGGGGGAGAAGCATTGGTGGTGTAGTAAGTGCCTTAGGTGTCACAGAGGCACCGGATGGAGGCTGAGGGATGTGCCCCGTGGTCCCAGAGGAGGCCAGGGTAGTCACCATCAAGAGTCTCTGGGCTCTTCTCTGAACCCTGATTTCCCGACTTCCCCCTGCACTAGGGCTTTAGGCCCCCCGGGGGCTGCACTCTGGAGCATTTCCGCCAGCCTGGACTGAGGCCGGACCCTGACGGGCAGGCCCCGCCATCATGAACGTGCCTATTGCCCAGGAAAAGTCAGGCCACCCAGGACAGGAGGAGAGCAAACAGCAATCCACAAGAATGGGAAGAGGCCACGGGGGGAAGCTCCAGGGCAGGCTCTTCAAATGACACCCACCCCAGCAGACACTCAGCCACATGCAGGCCCCACCCCAGCAAGGAACAAGGACAAGCACAGTCCCACCTTGGCAAACCGGTTGCTGCCGGTCCGCTCCTTGTGCAGGCTGTAGTCCAGGAGCCTCTTGCAAATGGTCTCGGTGACTTCGATTAAGCGTAAGTCCCTGTGGAGACAGCAGCACGAGAGGGGCTGAGCCCCCCTCCCAGCCCCAGTGGGTCAGTGGTCCGTCCCGCCAGCCCTGCTACCCCAACGCCTGCGCATCTCACCAACGGGAAGTCAGAGCTGGAAGGGAGATAGGTCATCTGGTCTGGGTGCTCTGAAATGCTGGAACACAGACCAGAGAGACAAAACTTTAACAGCTCTACGGGAAGGAATTTTTGTTTTTTTATAAAGCTCAATGATGCTGTAGGTTTTTTTTAAATAAAGCAAAATGTAAAACATTTTGATGTTAAAATATCATTTAATTTTGAAAGGAGGCCCTAACCGGTTTGGCTCAGTGGATAGAGCGTCGGCCTGCAGACTGAAGGGTCTCAGGTTCGATTCCGGTCAAGGGCATGTAACTTGGTTGCAGGCACATCCCCAGTAGGGGGTGTGCAGGAGGCAGCTGATCGAAGTTTCTCACATCAATGTTTCTAACTCTCTATCTCTCTGTAAAAATTCAATAAAAATATATATTTAATTTTGAAAGGAAGATCATAGCTGATGGAAGTTTTATGCTTTTTTTTTTTGGCTTGTTTTTGATATTTATACCTGGCAAAATTAAATGTTGGTAATCTTGTGTTACCAATATTTTTTAAATTGCATTGGTCCATGAAATCCAAGAGTCTGGGAATGACAGTCTAGCTTTTACAGATGAGGAATGTGAAGCCAGAGCAGTTAAGGGATTTAGGAAAGCCACCCAATTAGTTGGGGCGTAGAACCAGTGGGCGAATTTAGGTCTCAGTTAGAGCTGCCTCCCTCTGGTGGGTCTGCCCGGCTAGAAGGGGGGGAGGGAACTCCAGGCTGCTGAAGCCTGGGGACAAAGCCGGCCAGGCCAGGGGTCCCATTCACTTACGACTTGGTGTACTTGACTCCGGAGGCCTTCCGGTCCAGGATGCCGTAGCCTGTGTCAAGGACCTCCTTGGTCTTGCCAGTTTCCTCAAAGGCTGACTTCAGCTCCACGGCGACGTATTTGCACACTGGGAGAGGGAGACACAGCACAGCCGGCTGAGTACACGTGTCCTTTGGGAGCCCGCTCCCAGCAAGAAAAACTCAAGTCAATGCCTCTCCCAGCCTGGGTGAGTCCGGCTGGGGCAGAGAAGGCGTTGGCACTGCCCCGTGTCCACTCTTGGCCCTTATCCCACTGACTTCATTCCTCCCAGCTCCTCTGCCCCCCCGCAATCATTTTAGTTTTAAAATTTTCAAACATATAGAAAAGCCGAAAGAGTACCATGAACATATGCCTTCCGTTCATATTCAACAGTGGTTCATGATTTACCAGCGGCTCTCTCCAATACATAACATGAAACAATGTGATAAAATATCATTAAAATATCATTTAATTTTGAAAGGAGTGAGCAAAAGTAGGTGTACAGTTGTGTCACAGAAATAATACAATAAATAAATAATACAAGAATAAACTGTTTTTGCATGCTCACAACTGTGAGCCTAGTTTTGCCCACACCTGTATACATTGTGTTTTTGTTGCATACATTGTCTTTGCTAAGCCATTTTGAAAGTAAGTTGCAGACATCACCATCTCTCACCCCTAAATATGTGATCACGCATCTCCTGAGAGAAAGGACCTGCTCCTACCTAACCGCAGAACAATTTTGATTACTCGGAAAATTGACAGTAATTCCGAGGTCATCTGATACTTTGTCCATATTCAAATTTCCCCAGTTGTCCCCTACATGTCTCCTATGACTGTTTTACTGCTGGATTTCATATGTTGTGCAACACCAGCTCTCTATTCCCGCAAAGTTAACTTTGCTCGGTCCCCTCCAGAGACCTTATTTCTGTTGCTTCCTCCCTTCCAGGGACTCAGGCTAATGGAGCAGGAAGAAGTATAAACAAATAATTCTCACTGACAAGGAAGGATACCACTGAGGCGTGAAGTGCCTTAAGCCTTAGGAAGTGCTTATTGCCCTCCAGCGCCTTGGGGATTTTCTACCCATTCTCCCAACTTCACCATAAGTCTCCTCCCCCAGGAATCCTTTTCTGTACCATTCCCACCTGCTCTTTCTTTTTTTTAGTCCTCACCCAGAGAGGAAGGGGAGATAGAGAGCGAGAGAGAGAGAGAGAGAGAGAGAGAGAGAGAGAGAGAGAAACACATGGATGTGGGAGAGAACCATCCATTGCTTGTCTCCCATACCGACCCTGACCGGGAATCGAACCCACAACCTAGGGATGTGCCCTGACTAGGAATCGAACCCGCCACCTTTCAGTGTGCGGACGACACTCCAACCAACTGAGCCCCCCCCCCCCCCCCCCCAAATCCCCACCTGCTCTTGGTTTCATCCCAGGACTGTGCAGGATCCATGCTCTCACTGAGGGCCTTTGGTCATTTCACGTGTCTCTCTAATCAGACCACAGGAGTACCCAGAGTGAGTGCGTGTCCTGGATTTGTTCTGTGTTCCTCTAGTCTGGGACTCTGTATGTGTTGGATGCATGATAGGTATTGCTGAGGGAGACTGTGTTTGTGGTTGAGCAGCTTCTGATGCCTCTGAGTAGAACAGGGTCTGAAGGCTACAAGCAAGCCATCAGCATTGTTATAACACTGAGGGAGAGTTGGGTAGAGAACCAATTGCCACCAAAACAAATGCATCCCTGGAGGCTTGCTTGGTGGAACTGTAACATGTACATTACTAGATGGCTTGGAGAACTGGGACACACGAAAATTCCAACATAGAAGCTGGTGATCTCAGAGTCCGCAATGAACTGAGGGCGACTCACTTCCCTGGCTCTCCATCCAGGACCATCCGGGCTCCTTCCCCCTGCTGTCCTGTACTTCGTGCAAGATCATCATTTTTCTGGCTCCTCTGCCCCCTTCTCCGACGCACTCAGCATGTAGTGTTCCAGGCCCAGAAGGATGGAACCCATCAACCTACCTCTCTCGTACGCATCGGCCAAAACCTTGCTTCTCAACTCTTCCAAACTTTACCTCTTCAAGACCCCCTCTGGGGATCCAGACTTGGGGGAGACTGACGGCACCCACCCCAGACACTCCTGGGCAAGTTCTCCTTTCTCTGTGCCAAGGCCTGTTCCACTCAGGCTACTAAGCCAGGAGGCAGGCTTTGTGGGCCAGACACGGTCAGCATTTAATAACAAAATGATAAAAGTAAATACACTATTAAGAGCCTAAGGGTTGGAGTTTGCCAAGCCTTCCTGTGACTAAAAATCTTTTCAAGGAATCTTTATCAGTTACCTACAAAATAAGGTTGCGCTAGAATGATCTCTAAGATCCTTGCCAGCCCTACGCTTCTATGAGTCTGTGAATGCCTCTAAGGAAAAGAAATGTGAGCTTCTGAGAATAATATGAGAGACAGTCGGGCCTCTTTGGTATCAGAATAAAATAGTGAACAGAGGAGAGGAAGCGAAACCCCCAAAGGGTCCCGGTCAGCACTGGAGGAAGAGGGAATGGAAAGCATGCAGCCCTCTGTCTGTTCAAGGGAGAGAGGGAGAAGGCACAGGCTGGACTGCATCCCGGGAGACGGCCCGTGACGTCGGCCCAGCTCGGAAGCATCTCACCTTTCATCCCTCAAAGGGAAGGATTATGTGTTCTACACCCTTCCGGCCCCCCACCTCCCAGTGCTTAGGGGACATCTGGCCTGCAGGAGGCTGTGAATTGGGATGAAACAGATTCATAGCCAACTTTCTGGGTGGCCTGGGGTTTGGGAGGTGGGAAGGAGAATGGAGGGGAGGAAGAAAAGGTGGGCCCGGATCTCTGCTTCATGTGCTAGCACCTCTCTCTCTCTCTCTCTCTCTCTCTCTCCCTCCCCACACCTGCACCCCTAGGTCTTTGGGATGCTCTCTTTTTCCATATTCCTAAAATCTTCCTCCCTCACAAAGTCCCCCCAGGTTCTAGTCTCTCAAAGTGACCCCTTAAGCCTCAGCCCCTCCTTCCTCCACACACCCCCACAGCCCCGTTTATTTATATTTATTCCAAAAATATCTGAGACAAGGTCTCTGTCCCCAGGGAGCTCACAGCTGGCGAGGAGGCGGCCAGGCACACAGATGGGGTTGTGGTGCGGGCACAAGGAGGAGGGTTCGGGTTCTTCTTCCCCAGGACCAGTCATACGAATCCTTTCAGTTCCTCAAACCCGGCCCTGCGCTGCGGTTTCCTGCGTGGGCCTCTCCTTACTGCTCTTCCCCGGCCACTCCTACCTTCTCTCCGCTTCCTCTGCGGGGCCTCCCCGACTCCCCCCCGCACCCAGCCTTCCCCCACCCCCGGGAGACGAGCTGGGGCTCTCCCGGCCCCCAAACCCTGCCTTTCATCTATCAAGGCATCTACTGCCCTGATGGCAATGGTTTGTCTTTACGGGTCTGTGAGCTCCCGGTGCACCGAGACCCGCTCTCTCGCCCGCCCTGTGTCCCGGGGTCCCGCTCAG
>NW_005355115.1:4431969-4434913 GCF_000412655.1 Myotis brandtii
GCTTTTCGGGGTTCGCCCTCTAGCAAATGGAAGGATGAGCTCTTTTTGGTCTGGGCCAATGAGAGAGAGGATGGTGTCCTCAGGGACCAATGGCAACATCTTTTCCCACCCCCTAACGGAGGCTCTGGGCGGGGCTGGAGGACTAGGATGGGGTGTGTGTGTGTGTGTGTGTGTGTGTGTGTGCGCGCGGGCGCGTGTGCACGCAGAGGGGTGCATGAGTCTGGGGGTGCGGCTTGCTGGTCCTAGGAGAGGTGGGAAAGGCCGCCTGCACCGCCTGTCCGCTTCCTTTCACGTCACTTCCCCCCGGGGGTATGATGCATGGGATCCTACTGAGCAGCCAGCCGTTTTTTTAAGTTTTATTATTATTGTTGCTGTTGCTACGCCAGCCACGCTCCTAGGCGCTGTGGGTGAGAGCCGACGGCTCAGACAGTCCCCGGCCTTTCAATAGCTCTTTTCGTGCCCAGCGTCCCTGGGTTTGTCCCAGCGAGAACTAAACACTTCACTTCCTATCCGCGCCTCGCTTTCTAGCGGTGTGATGACTAACGGGTCCTTCTAGCGGCGATTGGAGTCTTGCCTGCTCCTGGGAAGTTCAAATAGGTTAATGGAATTAAAGCGTGTAGAGCAGGTTGTAAAAAGTTCTCCCAGTAATTCCCTGTAGCATCAGTCCTTGAATGCCCTATTATTTATTCCTTTGGATTCTGCGCTCATAGAAGGCAGGGACTTGATTTACCTAGGTCCAGGAGCCCTCCTGAAAAATAACATTAAACCAGTCTCCGTGGGGATGTAGCTTGGGGCAGGGCAGGATTGGGAGCATTGGGGCATTGGGGAGGGGTGTTGAAGCTAAGGGAAACCCTGCTTCTAGAATGGGGAGACCTTTACTGAGGCAAGAGTCAGTGTGGCAGGAGCCCTGAGCTCAGCGTGGGGGCTGAAACCTGGGAAGGGATGATGACTGGATGAAGTCTGAGGCTGTGACTGGACATGCCCCCACCCTGACCCAGCCTACCCCTTCTCAGTCTGTGTGTTGGGGAGCAGCTGGCCCTGTGGGGATGGTGGACAGATTCATCCCTAGAACTTGTGGGACGCCCCCCCCCCAAATAATCCAAAAAGAGGTGGGAGAATCTTCTGACGGGCTGGTGAGGGGTGGGCAGTGGAGGAGATAGTGAGGGTTTTCATGGACCAGCAGCTAAGAGGGCACAGAGGCTCAAGGAAGCTGGAGGTGTCATTGACACCATATGGAGGGGTGTGTGTCGGTATTAGAGCGTAGTTTCCCACCGATACCTTGGGGAAGACCAAGATAGTGTTACTGAAGACTGGAGAAGAACCAAGCAACGCTTAGAGATGTGGAGTTACACTTTATTATTATTGTTGTTATTACACCGGGCCGAGAGAAAACTGTATTTCAAATTCTGGGCCCCAACATGGAGGAACTTTCCCTATTTATATCTTTTTTACCTTCTTTGTCTCCCAAATATGCGGTTTTCCGGTCCCCTTTGCAAGTTCTTAAAGAGCCCTATGTGCTGGGGCTTTGAGACCTCAACCAGAGGTCTGATAACTTCGTCTGGGGAAGGTTTATGGCCTCCCTGGAATGGGAATAGTCTCATTTCCCTTATTATTTAAGCAAGCAAGCATTTACTGTAGCCAAAATAGCAGGGTTAAAAATTCCAACAGCAGTTTTTATATAAGATGGATGCTTCATTCCCCACTGGTTTTATGTACATGAGTCAAATCATTGACTCTTGGCGGTTGTTAACATTGTTAACCTACTCAGCTTTGAGGTTTCCTTTACCAAGGCCTATAAAGAGAATTAATAATACGGCGCATGTGAAAGTTTTATCTTTAGAGAGTCCTTTTGCCTGTGCTGCCTTAAGCCACACTGGGACCCCGTCGACCTTGACTGCCGTGGGGTGGTCCTTTCCAGGAAGGAGTCAGTCCTTGGATAGTAAATTTCTTTACCCAAACTGAGTCGCCAGGTTGGAAGGGATGGACTGGATCAGAAGTTGGTACAGGCAGTGTCTTGAACGTGCTTCTGGATTGCTTTTTGGGTAGACTGTAAAGCCTGTTAGAACTTGAGTAAAGATTGGTTATGGATTTCAGCTTTTCTAGATTGGGTACATAGTACTAATCTCTTAGAAGCTCTGCAAGTTTAGTATGGTTCCGTGTAAGCCGGCGAGGTGGGTAGGTCAGGGTCTGGAAGAGTCACTAGAATCTGTAGAGGCCCCACTGGTTTTAGGGCAGCTTCCCGGGCTGCTTTGTCTGCTCCCGGAGGCAGGAAGGGGTCAAGTCTGTTGGATAAGCAGGCCACCGGCCATTTTTTAGGGGCCACGACTTTGGGTGAGTACCCCTTTGGCTATGCCCCTTGTCTCACATACGTAGAGGTGGAAAGACTTAGTTACATTTGGTAGCGCTAGTTGGCCCATCGTTCTTGCTCTGCTCATGTCTGTCTTACTGCCCAATATATTACCTCAAGGATCCTGGCTCTGAATTCTGTTAGGGAAAATGGACGTCGGTGGGGTCCTCTGGCTACTTCCATGCTGAAGAGGGATGGCGTTTTCTTTCAGAGCCAAGAGATCCTCGCTGTCTGTCAGAGGGACGATGAGGCCTGGGTAGCGAAGGAGGTGGGCTTGTGACCGGGTGGACACAAACTGCCTTTTAAAATTTAGTGTTATTGAGCAATTAGAACAACAAGAGTTATAACAAATGTTCTGGTGCAGTGGTCGGCAAACTCATTAGTCAACAGAGCCAAATATCAACAGTACAACGATTGAAATTTCTTTTGAGAGCCAAATTTTTTAAACTTAAACTATATAGGTAGGTACATTATTATTAACTTAATTAGGGTACTCCTAAGCTGGCCTTTGCTAAAAACGTCCTCAAGCTGATAGAGGTACGTTCGCTGAGGTCGACCCCTTCCAACCCTCCCATCCACACTCGTCTTGTATACTTG
>NW_005355115.1:4436573-4438891 GCF_000412655.1 Myotis brandtii
CTGGAAAAGAAGGCAGAGGATGACAAGGGTGTGCAGGGAAATTTCTTGTGGACTGAAAGCCTGGAGGGCCTCCTGAAAGAAGAGATCTTTAATCCAGTTACACATGCTGTCAGGATCAGGAGTGAGGGAGGAAGGGAAAGACCAGGTTATGTCCTCTATGAGGATCCAAATAAATAACTGAAAACAGCAAGCCAAACAAGACATACAAGATATATAACCAGGGCAGACGGGGTTCATGAATAGATGATTATGATAACATTAGTTGGATTTCTTTTTAACATTTCTTTTTTCCTTTTTATCGTATACATAACCTTTACAAATTTTATACTTTCAAATTAGCCTTTAAACCTTCTTTCTATGTCCTTTAAAAATGCATAACCATGCCTTGGACCTTCTGTGATAAAACTAAGAGCAGGTAAATTAAAACTTGTCTAGTAAAAACTGCTATATTTTTCCTTATGTAAATTCAAGTATATTGTATCGGTATAATTTAGTATTGGAAGTGTTAAAGAGAATAAAACGGGGCAGAGAAAGATTTACTGTGCCTTCAGAAAACTTGCAACCTTGAGTCTAGTGCAGTTCAGTTAAGACACCTGGTAGGCTATGGACCAGACCCCTATGCCAGCAGAGCGGACTACAACCAGTAAAATCAACAAAAACTTATCTCTCACTGCTTCATAATTAACTGCCAACACCCGCCCCCTTCTACATTAACCATTTACTCTGTCCTGAAACAAGGTAAATGGTCTGAGATCCTGTATATTTAGGCTTTTTACATTCAAGGATACATTTTTTTCTTCCTGTAACAGTTGCTTTCCCTCACAGATTTTTCCTCTTTACTCTAAGCCCCTAGAGCAGTGGTTCTCAACCTTCCTAATGCCGCCACCCTTTAATACAGTTCCTCATGTTGTGGTGACCCCCAACCATAAAATTATTTTCATTGCTACTTCATAACTGTAATTTTTCTACTGTTATGAATAGTAATGTAAATATCTGATATGCAGGATGTATTTTCATTGTTATAAATTGAACATAATTAAAGCATAGTGATTAATCACAAAAACAATATGTAATATATATATGTTTTCCGATGGTCTTAGGCGACCCCTGTGAAAGGGTCATTGGACCCCCAAAGGGGTCGCGACCCACAGGTTGAGAACCGCTGCCCTAGAGGATCTTAAATCCTCCTCCTTTACTACTCTTGATCTCTCCAACCATCT
Organism: Myotis brandtii; assembly: GCF_000412655.1. Taxonomy (NCBI): domain Eukaryota; kingdom Metazoa; phylum Chordata; class Mammalia; order Chiroptera; family Vespertilionidae; genus Myotis; species Myotis brandtii. Next base: position 4,437,794 of record NW_005355115.1, read on the forward strand.
CCCTGCCCCCCAGCCCAGGGCTCCTCTATCTCAGCAGGCTGAGAGCCTACCACCCTACCCAGCGAATCCCACTGCCACCACCCCACCCCACACCCGCTCCGGAGCAGTTAATTATGAAAAGTCTGGCAGTCTTTCTCTCTTGCCCTAAACAGGCCATGAGAAAATGTACTAATCTTAACCTAACAAGCCTTAGCAGGGGAGAAAAGGGTAGTGGTCTAGCCTTTGTTTAAACTTCTCTGGGCTACACCCTTCACAAATTTATACCTTTAACCCCAGAATTCCAAAATTTCAACCTTTTTCTGCTACCAAACATGACGCATGGTAGGGCTATACAAACATCGCAGGGAGGTGACTAAAGTCCATTTTCGACCTTCTCACACAAAGCAAAACTGTCCTTGTCTCTCTGGAGTCATGTCCATGAAGACGCAGGCATCATCTAAGTCTATTATACAGTTTTCTGCAGGCCACTGTCAGGGCTGTGCGTGGCGGCCAGTTCTTCTTTCCAGCCACAAACACAGTCTGGAAGAGATAACAAATACTCTCGTGTGTACAGCCAGATGGCACAAAGTAGCTTTCACTTCACACAGACTCTCACACATTTATACGCCAGACAATCCGAGTTTTTGACTTCTACCAGATATTTACTCAGAGTTTAAACAGTCCCCTGTTTCCTGATTGATTGGCTGAGGAAGCCATATGACTCCTGGGGAGGTGATCAAGCCTCCCCTTCTGCTCACTTGGAGTGGGCCTGACTGACTGGGGCCCCTACCCGCCCGTCCCTTAGTCAGACTCCTCCTCTCTAGGAGAGCCTGAAAGTCCTGAAGACTCTCTGGTCCATGGAGAGTTCCTTCCCTTTACCCTCTCCTGTTAACGCTGTTTATCAGTTACAGGGCCTTGACATCCCTGTCTCTCACCACTGCTTGGTTCCCAGTGGCGAGCCAAACACAGCCGGGGCTGCAGGGAGAGACAGGTTTGCACATAGCAAAGCGCTCCTGCAGTGGTAGCTTGGGCTTCAGCCTCTACTATGCTGCCCATTCTCTTTCCTGGCAGAGACCATGGCCTTCTCTGTGGGCTCCCTTGCCAGAATGGGGCATCTAG
>NW_005355115.1:4440179-4441659 GCF_000412655.1 Myotis brandtii
CCTGTGAAAGGGTCATTGGACCCCCAAAGGGGTCGCGACCCACAGGTTGAGAACCGCTGCCCTAGAGGATCTTAAATCCTCCTCCTTTACTACTCTTGATCTCTCCAACCATCTCCCTGCCCCCCAGCCCAGGGCTCCTCTATCTCAGCAGGCTGAGAGCCTACCACCCTACCCAGCGAATCCCACTGCCACCACCCCACCCCACACCCGCTCCGGAGCAGTTAATTATGAAAAGTCTGGCAGTCTTTCTCTCTTGCCCTAAACAGGCCATGAGAAAATGTACTAATCTTAACCTAACAAGCCTTAGCAGGGGAGAAAAGGGTAGTGGTCTAGCCTTTGTTTAAACTTCTCTGGGCTACACCCTTCACAAATTTATACCTTTAACCCCAGAATTCCAAAATTTCAACCTAATACAGCAAAATCACAGATCAGGGAGGGAAGAGCAAACCAAAGCCCCTGGTACATAAACAGACAGAAATTTCAGTGGGCTGATTCCCTCCTTGATGGAGAGCAAAAGACTGAGAAAAATAACTCTCAGCAGCTAGAGACTTTTGCAGTTCGTCACAGCATTCAGCCTTACTATACACAATTAGGCTTCCCCTAAAGCGGGGTTTGCCCTATCTTTAAACAAATTAAACAACAGGAAGAGATAACAAATACTCTCGTGTGTACAGCCAGATGGCACAAAGTAGCTTTCACTTCACACAGACTCTCACACATTTATACGCCAGACAATCCGAGTTTTTGACTTCTACCAGATATTTACTCAGAGTTTAAACAGTCCACCTGATTCCTGATTAATTGCCCGAGGAAGCCATATGGCTTCCAGGGAGGTGATCAAGCTCCCCCTTCCACTCACTTGGAGTGGGCCTGACTGACTGGGGCCCCTACCTTACCAATTCTGTCGACAGGTTCAGAAGTGTCCTTCCACTCTTTCCTGATGCCAGCCGGGTCCTGGGCTGAGGTCCGGGAGCGCCGAGCCAAACACAGCCGGGGCTGCAGGGAGAGACAGGTTTGCACATAGCAAAGCGCTCCTGCAGTGGTAGCTTGGGCTTCAGGCTCTACTATGCTGCCCATTCTCTTTCCTGGCAGAGACCGTGGCCTTCTCTGTGGGCTCCCTTGCCAGAATGGGGCATCTAGCCCCCCGCCCCACCTACCTGTCCCCTTTCAGCACATTTACAAATGGGAAACTTTATCAGCTTCATCCCTGGCCACTTTCACAGATTCCAGGGCCTGTTGCTTGTCCCCTTTCCTATTGTGAGTCAGAGGAAGACAATTCCTACAGAGGGGAGAAATAGAAACAGTGGGAGTTTTGGAGATAACCACAGACTACCACTGTAGTAGTCCTCCCTCCTGGAGGCTGGGGTCCAACCTGTGGAGAAAAATGACTCTTAGTCAGCCTGGAAAGATAGCCGATGAGGATAAGGGTGTGTAGGGAGATTTCTTGCAGACTGAAAGCCTGGAGGGCCTCCTGAAAGAA
>NW_005355115.1:4441706-4445074 GCF_000412655.1 Myotis brandtii
GGGGCTGAGTCTGCCTAGCAACCAGTTCTAAATCACCAGGGCGGCTGCGGACTTCAGCTCCGTTTCTCCTCCGCTTGGCTCCTGGGAGTTTAGTTGTGTGGTTTTTTTTTTAATGTATTAGAATTCTTTATTCTTAGAAACCTCAATCTTTTAATGATTACCAAAAGTGAACAGTCAGCATTTTTAGATTAATATTTATGAACACACTTTAAATATACTTAAAAATGCATCATGCCTTGGACCTTCTGTGATAAAACTAAGAGCAGGTAAATTAAAACTTGTCTAGTAAAAACTGCTATATTTTTCCTTATTATGATTCAAGTATATTGTATCGGTATAATTTAGTATTGGAAGTGTTAAAGAGAATAAAACGGGGCAGAGAAAGATTTACTGTGCCTTCAGAAAACTTGCAACCTTGAGTCTAGTGCAGTTCAGTTAAGACACCTGGTAGGCTATGGACCAGACCCCTATGCCAGCAGAGCGGACTACAACCAGTAAAATCAACAAAAACTTATCTCTCACTGCTTCATAATTAACTGCCAACACCCGCCCCCTTCTACATTAACCATTTACTCTGTCCTGAAACAAGGTAAATGGTCTGAGATCCTGTATATTTAGGCTTTTTACATTCAAGGATACATTTTTTTCTTCCTGTAACAGTTGCTTTCCCTCACAGATTTTTCCTCTTTACTCTAAGCCCCTAGAGCAGTGGTTCTCAACCTTCCTAATGCCGCAACAGGCCATGAGAAAATGTACTAATCTTAACCTAACAAGCCTTAGCAGGGGAGAAAAGGGTAGTGGTCTAGCCTTTGTTTAAACTTCTCTGGGCTACACCCTTCACAAATTTATACCTTTAACCCCAGAATTCCAAAATTTCAACCTAATACAGCAAAATCACAGATCAGGGAGGGAAGAGCAAACCAAAGCCCCTGGTACATAAACAGACAGAAATTTCAGTGGGCTGATTCCCTCCTTGATGGAGAGCAAAAGACTGAGAAAAATAACTCTCAGCAGCTAGAGACTTTTGCAGTTCGTCACAGCATTCAGCCTTACTATACACAATTAGGCTTCCCCTAAAGCGGGGTTTGCCCTATCTTTAAACAAATTAAACAACAGGAAGAGATAACAAATACTCTCGTGTGTACAGCCAGATGGCACAAAGTAGCTTTCACTTCACACAGACTCTCACACATTTATACGCCAGACAATCCGAGTTTTTGACTTCTACCAGATATTTACTCAGAGTTTAAACAGTCCACCTGATTCCTGATTAATTGCCCGAGGAAGCCATATGGCTTCCAGGGAGGTGATCAAGCTCCCCCTTCCACTCACTTGGAGTGGGCCTGACTGACTGGGGCCCCTACCTTACCAATTCTGTCGACAGGTTCAGAAGTGTCCTTCCACTCTTTCCTGATGCCAGCCGGGTCCTGGGCTGAGGTCCGGGAGCGCCCAGAGTCCCCCAGTTCAATTCTGCTAAATCAGCAGAGCGATGCCTCCCGGAGGCCTATCCGGCGCCCCCGGGTCCCAAACCCGTACATTCACTGGAGGCCAAAAAGGCCAAGCGCGATTGATTTCCCGGTGTTTCAGGGAACCATTAATGTTACAGAAGACCAGAGAAGAACCAAGCAACGCTTAGAGAAATGGAATTACACTTTATTATTATTATTATTATTACACCGGGCATTATTATACGTGGGCCGCAAGAAAACTGTATTTCAAATTCTGGGCCCCAACATGGAGGAACTTTCTCTATTTATATATTTTTACCTTCTTTGCCTCCCAAATATGGTTTTTGATTCCAGGGCCTGTTGCTTGTCTCCCTTTCCTATTGTGAGTCAGAGGAAGACAATTCCTACAGAGGGGAGAAATAGAAACAGTGGGAGTTTCGGAGAAAACTACAGACTATCGCTGTAGCAGTCCTCCCTCCTGGAGGCCGGGGTCCGACCTGTGGAGAAAAATGACTCTTAGTCGGTCTGGAAAAGAAGGCCACCCTTTAATACAGTTCCTCATGTTGTGGTGACCCCCAACCATAAAATTATTTTCGTTGCTACTTCATAACTGTAATTTTGCTACTGTTATGAATAGTAATGTAAATACAATAGCAGGGCGAACATTTCAAACAGCAGTTTATATGTAAGATGGATGCTCCAATAGCACCATTGACCCAATAGACTGCTCTGTGCGGCCCCGGGGACATCCACGTGACAGCACCCAGAGTTCTTGGGCTGATTCACTGAGAGGAACCTCTGGGAGGGGCGGTGCTGAAGGAACAGGGCACACGCTGGTTACACCCCATCATGGAGCCTCATATTCTATCAGCGCAAGAACCCTCTTTAGGAAACAAAACAAAAACCGCTTTAGTGCCTGGCGGAGTTGATGTTCAATGAATGTTTGTGAAATGAATAATGACCCTTACTTGATTAATAAGTGTAAGTTTGGAATGATCACCAATGCTCTTGGCATTGAACACACTCCCCAGTGCTGGTTACACCCCATCATGGAGCCTCATATTCTATCAGCGCAAGAACCCTCTTTAGGAAACAAAACAAAAACCGCTTTAGTGCCTGGCGGAGTTGATGTTCAATGAATGTTTGTGAAATGAATAATGACCCTTACTTGATTAATAAGTGTAAGTTTGGAATGATCACCAATGCTCTTGGCATTGAACACACTCCCCTTACTCTGGGATCCTGGCCCTGCTCCCCTCAGTCGTGTCTGTACAAGATTTCACATCAGGCCCAGCACCCACATTCCTGGGCTCCTGGGCTGCACGCCTGACCTCTCACAGAGCGTGGGCCAGGGTGAGGAGCCAGAAGGGGCCTTGCCTCTTGCTTGGCTGCGGAGTAAGGAGACAGGTGGGACAGGGTCCTCCCCAACCCCCAGCCCCAGGCTGCAATTCCCAGGGTCTTGCCCTCAGGAAGCCCTCCTCCTCTGGGAAGCCCTCCCAGATTTCTTCCTCCCCTAAACCTGCCAAATTGCCTCCTCCCAGAGAAGACATGAATGAAAACACTTCCCATTGGCTTGTGTCATTTAAGTTCTCCTTTAATTGTCCTAGGTGTTCTGCATCTCAAATGTCCAGATGGGGGAGACGAAGCCTTTCCCTCCGATCGGCCTCAGTGGAAGGAGGGAGACCCCCGACCCCCAGGAAGCTCGGGTCCAGGAGGAGGCAGGTCCCAGTGTCCTCCGAGGCGGGAGGTCTGCATACTGAAGGCGGGCCCTGAGCGCTGGGCGTTGGGTGGGCAGAGAGCATCCCCTCCTCTTGGACTGGGCTCCCGCCAGCGTCCGGACCCGGAGGGCGGGGCAGAAGGTCTGAGCCCTTGGCCTCTCCCGGCGGCCATTGCAGTCGGTGGGGGCAGAGGCTCTCCTCC
>NW_005355115.1:4445172-4457193 GCF_000412655.1 Myotis brandtii
TTGAAGAGCAGCAGCCGCAGCGCCTCCAGCCGCAGCGCGTGGCTGGTCGTCCCTGCGGGAGGGGAAGGAGCAGGCTGGGCCCGGGGCTCCTCACGCACCCCACCCCCTGCGAATGTCCGCCCGAGAGGAGGGGCCTTGTCCTCTGCCCTGGCCATTCCTCCTCCCTGTCGTCCCCCCACATTCAGGGGCAGTCCTTCCTGGGGTCTACCCTCAACCCTTCCTGGTCATTACAAATACTTGCCTAACCTTCATTTTATTATATTCCCCCCAAGCCAGGCAGGAGTCAGCATCGCTGCAGAGAGGAGCCAGCTCAGAAGTCTCAGTCGGCCAGGAAGAGACCGGACTGGTGACCATGGCCAGCAGGTGGTGGAAGTGACCGCTCCCCAGACTCCCAGGGTCTCCCGAGGCTCCGAGGCTGACCGTTCACCGGGCTGCCCCGGGGAAGTTCACGGGCCCTTCTGCTAGCACTCACCTGTGCTTCTCAACTGGTGTCCAGGCACTGGGCTGGGGTCAGAGATCTTACCCACCGGTGGACAGAGGCCCAGGCTGGCCGGTGCACCAACCCTGCCAGACCGCCTCCTCAGGGAACACCTACCACCCCCCAGTAGAACCCATCGGGCCAGAGCCCAACAGCACCTAAGGGCCTGGCCCCCAGTACTCACCCCCAGGAGGTTCCCAGAGGCAGGTCCTCGCTGAGGAAGTCTCTCCTGCCAGCCAAGGAGAAGGAGTGAGACTTGGGAGGGGCCGTTCCCTGCACCCCAGTACCGTGCCCTCTGCCCCAGGACTGTGCCCCGGCCCTGACACGGGGCCCTGTTCATGGCATGTTGGATAAATGGACAAAGGAACTGGCAGTGGGAAACTGAGCCCATTCGCTGCACGTCCTCGGAGGGGCCTGGATCTCCCCGGCTCCCTGCCGCCCCCTGTTCTGTGTCGCTGGGAGGCCGAGCTGCCTCAGCACTTCTGGACAAGGAATTGGTTTTCTCAGCAGCCTTTGGAAGGCAGAGAATTTTTTCAACAAATATTTTAAAGCCAACACAATCCAAAAAGAGGAAGTCATCTGGTTAGTAATAAAGTAATAACAGCCCGGCCAGCGTGGCTCAGTGGTCGAGCGTTGACCTATGAACCAAGAGGTCACAGTTCGATTCTCAGTCAGGGCACATGCCCGAGTTGTGGGCTCGATCCCCAGTGTGGGGCATGCACGAGGCAGCCAGTCAATGATTCTCTTTCATCACTGATGTTTCTATCTCTCTTCCCTCTCCCTTCCTTTCTGAAATCAATAAAAATATATTTTTTAAAGAATAAAGTAATAGTAATAGATGACTTTGGACATATTAGTTAACTTCTCTGTGCCTGAAAAAATGAGGAAAATTATATGACTTCATAAATGTAAAGTATTTACAATAAATAGTACCTGGCAAGAGTAAGCACTGAATAAGTGGTCGCAATTAATTATTTACTTATTGTTTGGTTCTAATAGGTAGGGTGTTATGTATAGGGTGATATATAGATATTAATCCTGGGTATATAGAGAGATATTAGCCCTAGGTGGTAGGGTTAATATATATACCTTAATACATATCTCAATCCTAGGAGGGAGGAGGCATTATTACCTCGTGGAAGATGTGCATCAGAGCCTAGATTTGAGTGAGATATCACAGTTGCAAATCCCAGGACTCAGGGTCCTCAGGTGGCCCTGCTCTGAGCCCAGGCACCCCTTCACCTAGTTGGTCATCACTTGGACACCCTTCATGCCCCCATGGTCTGGGCCTGCCTTCCTTCCCACCAAATCCTGGTTCCAGGGTGAGTGAAAGGGGCAGGGGGCGTTCACAAGGCCCCAGGCTCTGTCCCCACCTGACAGCTGCAGGGGCTGTGTGCTCTGGCTGTGATCCCCAGCCCCAGGCCCGGTGTGACAGACCAAGGTTTCCCAGGATGCCAGCTCCTCCGAGGGCAGGGAGAGCTGGGCCACGCTAGTCCAGGTGCCATCTGCAGCTGGGGAAGGGCCGTAGGTGAAGGCGTCCAGTGCGCTGCCGTTGCCAGCTGAGAACCAGATGGGGCTCTCAAGGCCAGGGGGCGCGGCATCGAGGACCAGGCAGATCACCAGCACCTGCTGCTTCCCATCCACCTGCATCGTGATGGGTGGGGCCAGCGAGGGGAAGGGGGTGCCGCCCACACCTGTAAGAGAGCATGCACCTGTGGGGGCCTAGATCTGTTTGTGCCCTCCCAGGCCAGCATCTCACTGTAGGCTCCTAGGCTTCTATCTGTCCGTTCACCATCCATCTGTCCCTCCATCCTCTCAACCACCCCTCTCTCCTTGCGTTTTCCCATCTAAACACCCTTCCTTCCCTCCACCCTGTCATTCACCTCTCTATTCATTCACTCTTTTCCCATCATCCATGTTTTCTACAGCTATTCTCTCTACTTTCCAACTATATGTCCATCTGTCCATCCATCCATCCATCCATCCATCTTTCCATCACTCATCTATCATATCTGAACCTTTCTGTGCAAGGCATTAGGGATACAACATTAATTTACATACAACATTAAATTATATATAATAATTTATATATATAGTAGAAGCCTGCTGCGCTAAATTTGTATATGGGGGGAGTCCCTCAGCCTGGCCTGCATCCTCTCCAATCCAGACCCCTCTGGACCCCTGTGGGATTGGGCCTAAACTGGCAGTCGGACATCCCTCTCGCAATCTGGGACCGTTGGCTCCTAACCGCTCGCCTGCCTGCCTGCCTGCCTGATCACCCCTAACCGCCTCTGACTGTCGGCCTTATTGCCCCCTAACTGCCCTCCCCTGCCAGCCTGATCGCCCCTAACCACCTCTGCCTCGGCCCCCGCCACCGTGGCATTGTCCGGAAGACGTCTGGTCTAATTAGCATATTACCCTTTTATTAGTATAGATTGTCCCCACTTTCAAAGAACTCAGTCTCATGGGAAACAAACACCCATAATACCTGGTTGTGCCAGCCTCAGGAGAGTGGTCGCCTCTGGGGAGGAAGGGAAGGAAACATGATCTGGAATGAGATTAAAGGGGCTTCAAATGTATCTGTAACTTTTTGATTCTTAAAACAATCTAGTTCAGCCGACCAGCATGGCTCAGTGGTTGAGCATCGACCTATGAACCAGGAGGCCACAGTTCAATTCCCGGTCAGGGCACATGCCTGGGTTGCGGGCTTGATCCCCAGTAGGGGGCATGCAGGGGGCATCTGATCGATGTTTCTCTCTCATCACTGATGTTTCTATCTCTTTCTCCCTCTCCCTTCCTCTCTGAAATAAATAAAAAATACATATTTTTAAAAATCTAGTTCAAATATGGCAGGATCATAACCATTTGTTAATCTGAGTGGAACATGGAAGGGTGTTGGTTGTGTTATTCACCCCAGGACATGCTTAGAGAGAGGAAGGGAGAGAAACATTGATGTGAGAGAAACAGCCTCAACCGGGGATTGAACCTGCAATCCAGGTAGATCTGTCCTTTATTTTCCAGAATAGTCCTAATTTTCCACAAACTTAGTCTTTTCAGTAAAGATGATTCATTCAATATATAACCGAATGTTATTTTTGAACAGTTGGATATTTGCTCATAAAAATTAAATCTCAAAGGTTAAAACCTCCAAACAAATTAAAACTGTGAGTTAAGCCCTAGCTGGTTTGGCTCAGTGGATAGAGCGTCGACCTGTGGACTGAAGGGTCCTGGGTTTGATTTCAGTCAAGGGCATGTACCTTGGTTGCAGGCTTGAACCCTGGGCCTGGCCAGGGCGCATGCTGGAGGCAACCAATCGATGTGTCTCTCTCACATCGATGTTTCTCTCTCTCTATCTCTTCCCCTCCTTTCCACTCTCTCTAAAAATCAATGGAAAAATATCCTTGGGTGAGGATTAACAAAACAACAACACACACACACATGCACATGCACACGCACATGCAGATGCACACACACACACACACACACACACACACACACAAAAACACCTCAACAACTCTAAGTGTAGCCAGGCCAAAGAAATGCCCAGGGTGCGGGGACACGTGCCAGGGTATTTTGTGGGGACGGAGGGGTTTGGAGTGCTCACATGAGATTTCTTGAAGGTCAGATAACTGACCTAGTAGCATGTGGATGGTTAGTAGCCCACTTGGGATTTGAGCTCAGATCTTGGTGACTCCAAGTCCCACATTTCACCCCACTTGGAAGGATGACTAAGATTTTGCTAAGTGACAAAGTGGACCAAACCTGGGACGTGGCCTCGAATAGAGTTGGTTTGTCTCATGCGCTTAATACACTGAGTCTCAATGGTCCCATCAATATAATGGGGTTAGTAACACCGGCCCCACAAATTTGTTGCGTAGAATAAAGTTCATGAATGTAAAACACATGGCAGATGAGTATTAGTATTCTTATCAATACTATCATTAATAAGGCATCACAAACAAAGGATGTAGAGAAGGCTGGGAGTGGGCTCCAGGAACCACAGCTCCGGAGCCTTCGCAGTTGTACCGGTAGAGACACTCCCCAAGGAAGTTAAGCATCTGCCTCCTCCACAAAGCCTCCCAGGATTGCTCCTCCTCACCCTGGCTGCGTCCTTCCCAGAGCTCCGTCTCCTGCCCTGCTCCACATGGGTATGCTTGGCCTCCTTAGGAGGGGGAGCTGTGCCACACTGGGTCAGCTTTAGCTCAAGGAGATGTCTTGATTCAAAGGTCAAGGACTCCCTCCCCCCTCCACACCACCCCCCACCCACACATGCAAATATGCACAGGCTAATGAAGCTGGAATTCTCACAATTCTAGTCCTTTGGCTTCAGCCTTGATCGTTGGAGGCCTGGGGGTACATACACCCGGAAGTCACTGAGGCCTTGGGACTTCTCCAGAGAGCCCATTGATAAGGGGGAACACTCAACCCTGGTGGAAAGGGCACCCCGAGGGCAGGAGACCTGGACAGGAAGGGCAGGAGGGGACCCCACAATATTGCCCAGGTCCCATCACTCCATATCACATAACAGCCCTGGCTCCTCCACCCGACCCCCATGGACACCCAGCCAGCTTGCTTTGTTCCTCTATACCTCCAAGAGGTGACTACTCCCTACCAACACTGTGGACCCCAGGGAGCAGGACTTGGGGCCCCAGAGCCAGGTAGCTGGGAGGTAGAGTGCAGTGGGTAAGGGAAGATGGGCTTCTGATGAGACCCTCCCCAGAGGCCCCAGAGCCTCTGTTCTGCCTCCCTGCATCTCACCCACACCTGTACGCCCAGAGGGAGAGGGGGGTTTGGGGCAGACAAATGGGGCACAGAGAGAGAAGCAGGGAGGGGACTCACCTGTGGGCAGGGCTGGACACCCGAGGGCCAAGAGAAGCAGCAGCCAAGCCCCGGCCATGGCCCATTTGATAAGAGGCAGGTCACAGCTGCAGACCTGAGGTGTGGGCTGGGGGAGCAGGCACCCACAAGGCTGCCTCCCAGGCCGCAGGCCCAGCTGCACCTCAGCTGCTCCACCGCGGAGCCGTTTCCCTCCAGAGGGACCCCTCCCACTCCACCTGGGCCCCCAAACCCCATCCTCTCTCATGGGCCAGGGAACTCAGGCTGCCACTCCCACAGCAGGAGCCGGGTGCCCACACTCCCTCCCTCTGAAGAGCACCTCCCCCGTCACTGGCCCTGCCATCTGGAGGACAGAGCACGAGGCAGTATGTCAAGGGCTTCATTCACAGCACTTCATCCCATCCCCCTCACCACTGTGAGTTCCATGTCACAGGTGAGGCGACTGAGGCTCAGGGAGATTGAGTGACCTGCCCAAGGCCACCCAGCTGGCAGGTGGCAGAGCCAGGGCTGGGACTGTTCCTGATGGCTGGCCCCAAAGCCCCATAAACTTGTTTCCATGTTACACTGCCCCTTTGAAATAGGATTTATTTTTTTAGACTAATTTCAAGTTCACAACAACATTGAGAAGAAGGTTCAAAGATTTCCCATGTATTCCTTGCACTGTCAAGTAAAACCCCTTAAAAAAATAAACTTGTTATAAATGCCATTTGCAGAGACGCCACTAAACTTTAGCTAGGTATCATTTTGATCCTAAAACTTCCCATCTAGGTATATCCCCTAATGAAATAATAAGAGAGTTGGTCATTGTGAGACAAAGATTTACGCACAAAAATATTCTTTGAAATATTACACTTAAAACACAAGAGCAGGCCCTGGCTGGTGGTGTTCAATGGTCAGAGCGTTGGCCCGTGCATGGAGGGGTCGAGAGTTCAATTCCCGGTCAAGGGCACATACCTGGGTTGCAGGTTCGATCCCTGGCCCTGGTCAGAGTGCATTTGGGAGGCAACCAATGCCTCTCTCACATTGATTTTTCTCTCTCCTCGCTTCCTCCCTCTCTCTCCCACTCTCTAAACAGCAATGAAAATAAAGGGGACATATATAATACTTTCAGCAATAAAGAACTATTCAAAAAAATAAAAGTAATGTATATTTTAATTTCCATTGTAAGATTAATTGGATTTGAGGGAAGCAACTTTATTTGGGGGGAAGAGTAGAGTTATTAGAATTTTATCAATTTCCTCATTAAAAAAAAGGCAATGAAAAAATATCTGGTGGCAGAGGGGGGAGGATTAATAAAAGACAAAAACAAATGCAAGAGCAATTATAAACAACCCAATTGCTCAATGCTAGGGGAAGAGTTAAATTAACTCAATTCCCTAATTCTCAAGTTCCTCCTGTACAATGAGGGTGCTAATACCTCAGAGGGTCCTGTGATATTTAAAGAAGATAAACCACGAAGTGGATTTAGCACCGTTCCTTATACAGCAAGTCCTTGAACCACGTAGTTTCGCTCCGTGTTGTTTCCTTATAACACTGATGAGGAAATAAAATCGATTCCTGGTGGGGCTGCTATCTGTGAGGAGTTTGCACTGTCTCCCCACATCTGGCTGGGTTTTCTCCAGGGACTCTGGTTCCTCCCACCTCCCAAAGAGGAGGTGAATTGAGGATCTACATCGGTCCCAGTCTAAGTGAGTGTGGGAATGGGTGTGATGGAAGGGTGTCCTGTCCAGGGAGGTGTCCTGTTCTCCTGGGCCAGTGCTGCTGGGGTGGACTCCGACCACCTGTGACTCTGAACTAGAATAAGTGGGTTGAAAAATAATTACCTTATTTGTTTTTATTCTTTTTTTTTTTTTTGAAGTTTAGCAAGTGTTTTCTGTGGGTTTTTAAAATTTTTTTATTAAATCTTTATTGTTCAGATTATTACAGTTGTTCCTCTTTTTTCCCCCCATAGCTTCCCTCCACCCAGTTCCCACCCCACCCTCTGCCCTTACCCCTCCCACTGTCCTCATCCATAGGTGTACGATTTTTGTCCAGTCTCTTCAGTCTCTTCCCACACCCCTTTTCCCCATGAGAATAGTCAGTCCACTCCCTTTCTATGCCCCTTGATTTTTAGATTCACTTATTCACTTGTGTGTATTTGTTGTTCATAATTTTTATCTTTACCTTTTTCTTCTTCTTCCTCTTCTTAAAGGATACCTTTCAGCATTTCATATAATACTGGTTTGGTGGTGATGAACTCCTTTAGCTTTTTCTTATCTGTGAAGCTCTTTATCTGACCTTCAATTCTGAATGATAGCTTTGCTGGATAAAGTAATCTTGGTTGTAGGTTCTTGCTATTCATCACTTTGAATATTTCTTGCCACTCCCTTCTGGCCTGCAAAGTTTCTGTTGAGAAATCAGCTGACAGTCGTATGGGTACTCCCTTATAGGTAACTGACTTTTTTTCTCTTGCTGCTTTTAAGATTCTCTCTTTGTCTTTTGCTCTTGGCATTTTAATTATGATGTGTCTTGGTGTGGTCCTCTTTGGATTCCTTTTGTTTGGGGTTCTCTGCACTTCCTGGACTTGGAAGTCTATTTCTTTCACCAGGTAGGGGAAGTTTTCTGTCATTATTTCTTCAAATAGGTTTTCAATATCTTGCCCTCTCTCTTCTTCTGGTACCCCTATAATTCTGATGTTGGTACGCTTGAAGTTGTCCCAGAGGCTCCTTACACTATCTTCGTATTTTTGGATTCTTTTTTCATTTTGCTTTTCCGGTTGGGTGTTTTTTGCTTCTTCGTATTTCAAATCTTTGACTTGATTCTTGCGATCCTCTGGTCTGCTGTTGGGAGTCTGTATAATATTCTTTATTTCAGTCAGTGTATGCTTAATTTCTAGTTGGTCCTTTATCACAACATCGAGGGTCTCACTAGATTTCTTAAGGATCTCAATACATTTATCGGCGGTTTCCATAAAATTCTTGAAAAATCTTAGAACCGTGGTTTTGAACTCTATATCCAGTCGTTTGCTGTCCTCCATTTCTGTCATTTGTGACCTGTTTCTTTGTCTTCGCATTTTGTCTGCTTCCCTGTGTTGGTAGAGTGGTTTTGTGTGCTAGGTGTCCTACAGGGCCCAGTGGCTCAGCCTCCCCAGTTACCTGAGGTGGACACTCTTGGTGCACCCCCTTGTGGGCTTTGTGCACAGTCTTGTTGTAGTTATGCCTTGATTGTTTTAGGTGTCACTGGGAGGAATTGACCTCCAGGCCAATTGGCAGTGAGAATCAGCTGTGTCTGCAGTGGGAGAACTTCTGTGCTGAAGACACCCTTCTGGGGCAAGACTTGCTTCAGTGGGGCTTTGGTGCTCACTGAGTCTGCCCCCTGAGTGTGTCCCTTATGGATCTGAGGAGTTGTAATCTGGATGGTCCAACTATGACTACTGGGTACACTGGCTCTTGGACCTCTAAGGAGGTGCTAATTTAGCCTCTGCCTGAGGCTACCCAACAGGAGCTATGGAGAGATCTGCAGATTCCTCTTCTTTGTTTCGAGTTTGGAGGTGCCCAGATGAGGCCCAGCTGTGAAGCAATGCAAGCTGCTGTGGGGCCTTGGGCCTTCTTTTGGATGTTCTGGGTCTCTCTGACCCAGCTGCAGTTTGTTAGGTAATTTTCAGATTGCAAAGGGCCAGCCCATTCATATGCAAAAGCCTCTGCGCACAGCTTGGGTGGGGCGGGGTCTCAGAGAATCAACAGGGTGGAGCAAACAGCTATGGCTGATCCTCAGCCCTGCCCTGAGAGGCCCCGGGACTCAGTGTCCCGAGGTAATCGCGGTAATCACTGCAAGCACCTTTGAGAGAAAGCCGCCCTCGAGTTTCGACCAATGCCAGACAGTCCAGTTTCTCCCTGTATGAGTCTGGGTCCCCAAAGACTCACCCAGAACTGGAGTTCAGAGCAGCCGGGAGCTTGTGTCTCCCTCCCGATTGAAAAAGACAACCGCGTCCTCAGTTGCCAGCCCTTTCCACGTGCACCTCCGCACCTCTGCACTTTACTTCCGCACCGCACCTCCTCTGAGTCTCAGTGTGCTTTTCTCTTTCCTTCTAGTTGTAGAATTTCCACTCAGCCAGCCTTCCTGTGGTTCTGGGTGATGTCCGTTTTGTCTTTTAGTTGTATTTTTGAAGTGGTTGTGTGAAGCAGCAATTTCCGGTGTTTACCTATGCCACCATCTTGTTTTTTTCTGTTTTTATTATTCTTTAAAAAATGTATGTATAGTTCACATTTTTAAAAAATTATTTTTATTGATTGCAGAGAAGAAGGGGGAAAAGAGAGAGATAAAAACATCAATGATGAGAGAGAATCATTGATCAGCTGCCTCCTGCACGCCCCCTACTGGGGATCCAGCCCAAAACCTGGGCATGTGCACTGACCGGGAATAAAACAGTGACCTCTTGGTTCATGGGTGGATGTTCAACCACTGACCCAGACAGTTCATATTTCTTTCAATGTTTAATATTAGAAGTGCTTTTGGTCTTAGAAGTTTTGTGATAATTTTGTGACCACAAATATGATATAGACACAACTCTTGTATATATCGCTTAACCTATGGTAAAGATTACTTTCCTTATGCATGATTTTGCTTAAAGTCACAGTTTCGAAGAACCTATTGACAATGAAGACTGACTGCATAGTAAGAAGTTGGAAGTGTTCCCTCTTTCTTTATATATGTGTATACATAGTTAAATACAGAGGAAGTTTAAAGAAACAGGCTACAATCTAAATAGAAACAATGTACCCAATTTTGCATAAGAAATATGTAACTATTTCTAAGAGAGAGCTGATCAAATGTTCACAATGTTATTTCTCTGTGAAAGGATTTTTGAATAGTTTTCTTTTCATCTATCTAGTTGTTTATTTCTCAAATTTTCTATAATAAATCTGTATTATGTTAAAAATCAGGAAATAGAGACTGCTTTGTAGCAACTTGTGAGCTTTGAGCATCACCTTCAGCTTGAAATCTTTGCAGACGGGTTCTAGGAGGAACTTCAGGCTGTGACTAGACTTGCAATGGATTCACCAACAAAGCTTAATGCCCCCTCCACTGGGTCATTTTCTCAGATGTCCAAGGAAAGCTATTCAGCTGACACTCAAGCTGTCTCAGAAGCACTAGCAAAAAACCTTAGTAAGTTGACTCTCAACCATAGTATCCAATTCTCTTCCTTTCCACAAATACATTCACCCCAACAGCAGGACAGAGAAGAAGAAATGCCCGAGTATGTAGTGGGGGTGAGTTATGGCCTGGTCTACAGGAGGAGACGTGGAGTGAGGACAATGGCAAGTCTTAAAAGAGACCTCAAAGGACTGTTTCCAACATGGCTGAGGAGGAGGAATGAGGCTATTCAAAACCGCAAGAAGAATAGGTTCGTGGTGGCATCCTGTCCAGGGTCTTCTTAACGCCAGGTGGTCCTTTCTGCTTAATGATTTCTGCAAGACATCTTGATGCTTTCACAAGCCATCTATCCAGGAACCTACTTCATCACCTGCCTTTTCCTCTGGCAAGTTCCCATCCTCTTCTGCATCCTGATGCTTATCCAGTTTAGCAATCAATGCTTTCGCTGGATTGAAGACGCCATTGGTCTGCTGGTCACAGACATAGCAGCGCGGGGTCGTGCAGAAATGCTGCAGTGCACAGCTCTCGAAGAAATAATGCCTGTACTTGGTGATGACTGGGTTTTGGAAGGACTGGTGACAGATGAAACACTTGAATGGTATTTCCTCACTATCGCTTCCCACTTCATAATTTTCATCTTCATAGACACCATAGCGACCCTCATCAAGCTCACGTTCGATCTGCCACCCATGCTTGTAATCTGATCGGTCATGGAGGAATTTGCAGCTGTCTCCGAAGCCGAAAAAGCCAGTCTCCTTATAGTCCTTACAAATGTCGGGCTGGTAATCCCAGCGCACGGTGGCACGTAGATGCTCGGGAGCTCGGATGGGGCCCTTCCGCACCATTCCGGAGGAAGCATTGCCCATAGCTGTATCCTTGGGTTTCATGTATTTCTGATAGTTATTGATTCCCCGATAGGTCTTGTCAGCTTCCTTGCCTCTCAGCTCCTCCTGAATCTTCTGGCTGCGCTCAAAGATGGCTTGTGAGTCATGTTCCTTTTCTGTGTCTAGCTCGCCCCCATATCCTATGGCCCCACGGGTTTCGCCGAGTGGTGGACTTGTAGACCACATGGAGAGTCTCAGCCTCATTCCCCTTCCCATCCCCCTCCTCCTCCTCCTCGCTACTCAATTCACAATAAACCACCTTCTGTTTACCACTGCCACCAGTCTTCTGTATCATCGGATTGTGGGTCGCCCGCTTCTTTTTGCAGCGAACCACAGTGTTGCCTTCATTGCTGCCACTGCTGCTGCTATCTCCGGGCTCTAGGTCGCAGATTGGGCGCTTCCTGCAGCCTACAGGCCCCTTTCGCCCAGGCTTTTTGAACAGGAAGGTGCACACCTGATCCGTCGCCTTTCCAGGGGAAAGTTGCTCTGCCATTGTGCAGCCCCATGCTCCGAAACTGAGGCTTCACGTTACTGCACTGTTGGGTGTTTCCTTCCCACGTCCCACGTGGGTCAGGATTCAGGAACTGGAAGCAGAGCCGCACACAAATGAATATGAAAAGACAAGAGATAATTTGGAAATATTGGGGGACCAGGCGAGTAAGTCCAACTCAAGGGGAAGGACTTCCTCCC
>NW_005355115.1:4457245-4459278 GCF_000412655.1 Myotis brandtii
CCTACCTGGGGAAACAACCTTTCTCGGAGAGGTGACCTTGGTTAAAACACATAGCTCCAAGAAGGGGAGCAAACATATTAAGAACAGTATGCCATATACGCCAGGTCCCTGGAAACATATGCTGTGCAGATGTTTCTTCCCTGCAGCGACTGTGTCAAGCAGCAAGGATGGACCGGCTTCCGGCATGAATTTATTGGGGTGACATTGTTTATGAAATTATAGTTTTCTGGTGTACAGTTGTATAATACATCACTGGTATACTATATTGTGTATTTGATAAGAAGCTATGAAAATTCCAGGACAAGTGGAATAGGGAATCTTAGACCTAAGTTGGGGAGCCACCTAATAAGTCCCATGTTCCCTAAAGCAAGGACACTTAAGGGTAAATCATTTACACTTCTCTTCCCTAACCAGAGGGTAAATACCTTAAATCACCCTAGTCAGGGAGGCAGATAATAGAAATCCAGTTAAGAGAATAAATCTCATTTTGGTGCATCAGCATAAAGCTAGTGAATATTCTTTTTCTACCCATAAGCTCTCCACAAAACACCCACCCTTTCAAAACTCTAAAGCTCCAGAGACCATGCCCATGCCATTCTCTTCCCCCTCTATTCACTGCACTCCTAGGGACATAGCCCCTAATCTCAGGAGACTTGCAACTAGGGGAGCAATGGGCAGCAGCACCTCATCCTGAGCCAAACCCCTAGACCTGTCTCTGAGGTTCCTCATTTCCCCCATTTCTCTGACTTCCAGAAAGACAAACAGCCCAGGCTAGGCTCTCCTGCTGGTTCTTTATGCCCTTCCTTGTGTCACTGCCCTAAGTAGGTTTTATGGTGAGGTCAATAAAAAATTTTTTAAGATCTTTAAAAAAAAATCAGGAAATAAACATTATTATTTTTTAATATATATATTTTATTTGATTTCAGAGAGGAAGGGAGAGGGGGAGAGAAAAACAGGATCATCAATGATGAGAGAGAATCATTGAGTGGCTGCCTCCTGCATGCCCCACATTGAGGATAGAGCCCGAAACCCAGGCAGGTGCTCAGATCCCGAATGAAACCCATGACCTCCTAGTTCCTAGGTTGATGCTCAACCCAGAGCCATGATGGATGGGCAGGAAATAAACATGATAATAAATAAAACTACACAGGTACTATAGTTTATTGAACCTTCCTTTATTGTTAGACATGTGGGGCAAGAGATATGTGTGATCATACAGCAGTTTCCAAATTCATAGTCCTGTCCTCAAAATGCTGGCTGCCAGATTGGGTGGATGCTCAACCCAGAGCCATGGCGGTTGGGCAGGAAACATAGAGGACCTCTCATCTTACCAGGCATGGAAAGGAGACGCAGTCCCACAAACCCCGAGTCCTGGCAGACAAGTGCCGGGACCCATATGGAATCAGAGTTGTGCTCCACCCTGGGGTGGGGGGGCAGGGAGGGGAAAGGGACAAGAGCAGGGAGAGTGAGATGTGTGTGACCCCTCCCACAAGGTCACAGCACCTGATCCCTGTCTTGCTCCTGACTTGGGCTGTGCCCTCTTGACCTGTCAGAGCCTTGGCTTCCTCCACTTGGCCCAGAGACAGGCATGGTTGTCGGGTGACTCTGGGGCACTCAGTGGCCTGGCACAGGGAGAACTGAGCAGAGGATGGGGCTCACCCTCTGAACTCAGAGCTCCCTCCTGTTGATTCGGTCCCGAGGGAGCTCTGGGATTCTAGAAGCCAGTCCAGAGAATATCGGATTAAGTAGGGTGGGATCAATGTGTGCATCTGGGTTCTGAAAACCAATCTAGAGAAGATGAGATCAAGTAGGACTCATTGGCTTAAAGATTCATTGGCTGAGCGAGTTAATCTGTTTGGAGGCGGGGCTTTCCGCCTATATAAGGGCTGAGGGCACCCAGCCTAAGCCATTAGACACCAGAGCCCTGGAGAGAAGAACCATGTCGGCACCCGGGAGAAGTGAAGCAGCGCGAGCTCCAACCCTCCTGAGGGCCTCGGCACCGTGCTGGTTTCCTCCCGGCCATCTGCAAGCTC
>NW_005355116.1:0-1206 GCF_000412655.1 Myotis brandtii
AGCATTATATGCTAATTAGACTGGACACCCTTCCGGATGTCCTTCCTCAGCAAGCCAGGGCCGGAAGCCAGGGCTGTGAGGGAAGCCCAGGTCTCAGGTGCAAGATGGAAGCTGGTGCCGACAACCAGCGCAGGGAAGGCCTACTCTTGCATAAATTTCGTGCATTGGGCCTCTAGTTCTTTCATTAATAAAGAATTACTAACAAATTAAAAAATAAAAATAAAAAAAGCCATATAGGGAATCAGGTCCACAGAGAGGAGGACAGTAGTACTACCCAGACTCAAGTGGCATTTAATGCCTTCACATCAGGGTCTGTGACACTGTGGGGTTTCGTACACAAACCAACCCCAGGGAGGCAGAGGAAGGACCCAGGACCTGCCAGGGTAACTATGTGGACCCTGTGTCAGGACAGAGGGGACCCAGGACTCGCAATGTAGAGGCTGCACAAAACCCCACCTTGCTCTCGGCCTTGGAAGGCCACAGGGCTGGTGACCGAATGGGGTGTCTCCTGAATACAGCATTCAGGTCTGAGGGAGACTGGAAACTTGATGAAAACTATAGGGCCTCCCTCAGGTCCACAGAAGGGATGCAGAGCACTGCCCAGAGTCAAGGTGCTTTTCCTGACTTTCAAATCCTAGTCTGACAAGCTCTGGGGTTCGGTGTAAGGAACAGGGTCTCAGGTGGGCAGAGGGAAGAGTCAAGGTGAGGACCCCCAGGGAAGACTGGGGAAATCCAGGAACCCTAACTGGAGGGGAGTCCACAGAAGTCTTCCCTGCTCAAAGTGTTGGGAGGCCCTATGGTGGATGGCCATGCAGAGAGGAACCGCAGAAGCCCAGACCTGATGTCAGCCCTGGGAATTCAGGGGAATGACATATGTGGCAGAGGGGAGGACCCAGGTCATGCCCTGACTCCAGGTGAACATGCAAAAGGAAGACTGAGGGAAACGGGACCCCACAACAGAGATGCCCCACATTACCCCTACTGTGAACCCTGGGAGGCCCCTGGTCCATGACCACATGCTCTCTTCCTGACTTGGGCCTCTCATGTTGACAGAGAGGAGGTTCCAGCTCCAGCCAGGAGTCACGGTGAGGATCCTGCAGGAAGACAAGCGGACTCCACCCCCTGAGGGCTGAGGGGTCAGGCTCCAGGTAGGCAATGAAGGGCTGCAGGGCTCTGCCAGGATACCAGGTAAGGACCCGAGTTAGG
>NW_005355116.1:1540-7073 GCF_000412655.1 Myotis brandtii
GATTCAGGGCAACATGGGAGGTGTGCCAGGCAATGCTGGTAATTAAAGTGTGGGTCTTGAGGCAGGATGATGGTACCTCCCACGCCAGTAAAAACAGGGACTGGCTGGCTTAGGCTCTGCTGGCACACTCAGCATGATAGTCAATGTGGTGTGTCTTAAAGTCCACCTTGGAGGTCACAGAGAGATGGTGGACATGGCCTGCAGTATTCATTCTCAGTTCAGCAGAAGGGAAAGGTCCCACGCACTCTCTGAGTAAACCTGGGTAGCACGTGGAGGAAGGAGGATACCACACTCCAGACAATGGGTGCCCTGAACCCAGTCTGTGCTGCTGTCAGCCCTGGGTAAGGCCTGGCATGGGTCTGCAGAGGTGGTTCCTTCACAGGTTTGTCTCAGGGCACTCGGGAAGAACAGGGCCTTGGTCAGAGGGAATGGCTGCAGTTCATGCAAAGATGAGCTGAGGTTGTGGAAGGGTCATAAAGGTCTGAATGCTTTCTTGTGGGAAACTGCAGCTATGTGCTCCCCGAGAAAAGAGAAGAGCCCTCAGCATCAGGGAGTGTCCTGTCCTCAGCATCCAGATTCCCCAGGCAGGGGTACCTGGGTGTGACATGCTCTCCCTTTCCACATGTCTGCTCCTCCTGAGCTTTTCTCACTGAGGACAGTTATTCAGGGTGAAATTGGGTCAGCTGGATTCAGATCCAGGCCAGGCCAGGAAGAAAGGCAAGTATCCTTAAGCCAGACTAAGGGAACTCTGTACCCAGAACGGATGGGCCCAGGCCCTGGTGTCAGTTGTGTGGGAACCTGGACAGGGGTGGGGACAGATGGAGCTCCTGTTCACTTTTGTCTCAGAGCTCTCAGGAAGGTGAGGACCTTGGTGTGAGACCACACGTTGTATCATCCCCTGGATCCATATTTTGTCAGCAGAGAGAGGAGTCCCAGATCCTGCAAGGAATCAAGGTGAGCACCGAAGGGAAGCAGAGCACATGGGAAGCCAGACCTACCCTGCCTCCTCTGTCAGCAATGGGGAAACTTGGAATAGTGCCTGGATTACCTCAGCTCACTTCCTACTCCTGTATCTCAGGGAGGTGAAGCCTAAGTCTAAGTAGATTGGGCTCAGTCAGCAGAGAGAGTGGTCTGAAACCCTGCAGTGTGTCATGGTGAGAAATGATCAGAGCCTTAACCCAGGATAGATGGACCCAAATCTTCAGTCACCCCTTTTTGATCCTCTGGGAGAGGGACCACATGTGGGGCCCCCTCAGTTTCTTCACTGAAGTGTCAGGTGTGTGTGGTCTTGTTCTGAGAGTTTGACCTCAGGCCAGCAGAAGGCAGTGAGGGGCCAGGCCCTGGCAGGGGAAAGGTGAGGATCCTACATGTGCAAGGAGGAACCTCCCACCCACAACAGAGAGGACCTCACAGAGTCCTGCCGCCCCTCCTGTCAGCTCTACAGTTCCAGGGCTGTGCTTGTCATGTGCATGCTGAAGTGCCCGTTCATACCGTCTAGCAGAGCCTCTGGGTTTCAGGATGTGAAGGCCTTGGTGTACACTACATATTCTCAGGTCTCAGAGTAGCAGAAGGCTAGTCAGTGCCAGGAGTTAAGGTGAGGTGCTCACCATAATGTCCCCAGGGGCTCCCCAACCCAGGTCAGATATCACCACACCCCACCATCAACTACAGAATCTTGGGCTGTGCCTTCTGTACCCTGAGCAGTCATGTCACTTCTGACTTCAGGTTCTTAGGGGACAGGCTAATCAGGAGTGATCTCTGTGAGGCCCGTGAGCACGCCTAAAGGGGAGACCCATGAGTCACTTTTGTCAGAACTGCCTAGGGTACTTTTCTCTGCTGAGGCCCCTCACACTCCCCCTCTCTCCCAGCCACATGGGTCCTCATTGTCCACCTTCTATCCACACTCGGTCACTTTCCCAGCATGAGTCATCATGCCTGGTCATCATATGAGTGAGCCTGAGGAAGACCATCAGGACCCAAAGGAGATCCCCGACCTGCTGGCAGAGGAGCTGTTCTGGGCTATGCAGGAGGAGGAGGAGGAGGAGGAAGATGCCCTCTCTCTCTCCTCCTCCCCCTCAGTCCTGTTTATAGACAACCTAGAGGAGGTGTCTGCTGCTGAGACACCAAGTCCTCCCCAGAGTCCTGAGCGTGCCTGCCCCTCCCCCCATGCCATGGAAGCCTTTCCATGTAGCCAACCTGAAGATGGGAGCTCCAGCATCCCAGATGAAGAGGGTCCAAACACTGAGGGAGGCCCTGAAGATGATGCTGATTCCTTGCTCCACAAAGCACTGCGTTCGAAGATGATGGGAATGGTGGAGTTCCTGCTCCTGAAGTATCGTGCAAAGGAGCCAACCACAAAGGCAGAAATGCTGAGTAGTGTGATCAAAGAGCACCAGGACCACTTTCCTGAGCTCTTCAGTGCGGCCGTTGAGTCCATTGAGTTGGTTTTTGGTATTGTTGTGACGGAAGTAGACCCCAGTACCCACACCTATGTCCTGGCCACTGCCTTGGGGCTAACCTATGATGGGATGGTGAGCGATGAGCAGAAATTTCCCAACACAAGCCTCCTGGTCACACTTCTGTGTGTGATCGCCTCACAGGGTGATTGTGCCCCTGAGGAGAAAATCTGGGCTGTACTGAATGATTTAGGTGTGCATGATGGGAAGGTACATTGGCTCTATGGGGAGCCCAGGGAGCTCATCACCAAAGTTTGGGTGCAGGAACAGTACCTGGTGTACCGCCAGGTGCCCAATAGCAATCCTGCAAGCTATGAGTTCCTGTGGGGCCCCAGGGCCCACGCTGAGACCACCACGGCAAAAGCCCTCAAGTTTGTGGTCATGGCTAATAGGGATTTCCATTTCCTCCCATGCCTGCCTGAAGAGCCTTAGTGCAATGAGAAACACTATGCCTGAGCCAGAGTTGCATCCAGGCACTTTTCAGGTCCATGTGCATTAACTTCTTTTGCTGGGCATAAAGTGTGTCCAATTTTCAACTCTGTGTTTGAGAAGAAACCAGTAGTGAGGCCCAGGGAAACGTTTAGGCTCCTATTGTGATTGAGAAATTTATGATTTATTATTTTGTGAATTGTTAAGGAAATTTTCTAATGTTCTTTACATAGAAGTTTTCATAAACTTTTAGCATGTAAGTTTGTAAATGACCTTGATCACATATGTATTTCTACATGTCCAGCTCAAGAATAAGATATTTGCTACTGTGTAATGAAAATTGGGACCCTTCCCATCTTAGTTTGTGATCCCAATCTAGATAACATGACATTATAATAGGATTTCCTTGTAAATGTGTATGAACTCAGCAGTAAGATCCGTGGAGTTAAGAAATAGAAAAATAAAAGCAAAAGGTTGTTAATTTTTGCTTCTTATATCTTCTCATCTGTCTTTCCATGAAACAACTTATCTAAGGATCCTTGGTTCTGGCAAGAAAGTGGGGGGATTTCATCTGAATAAAGACGACCCCTGCTCAGTGGTTCATTTAATCCCCAGACATTCACTGAGCCTATGTCCTCTGGAAGGTCCTGTGTTATTAGTGGGCACACTAACATAAGCAGGGCATATCCACCCACAGGATGATAGTGTAGGAGCTGAAGTCATATAAGGAAAGGGTTAGGTGTCCCCTTAATCCTACAAACAAGTAACAGAACAGGTGAGGCAGTGGGCCTCCAGCGACCAACACTCACTTGTGAATGGACTTCATTTTTACCCCAGCGTACTTGCAACAGCATGGATGCAACTGGAGAGCATTATGCTAAGCGAAATAACCTAGTCAGAGAAAGATAAATATCACATGATTTCACTCATATATGGAATATAATGAACAACATAAACTGATGAACAAAAACAGATCCAAAGACAAAGAAGCATCGATCAGACCATCAAACCTCAGAGGGAAGGTAGGGGAGGGTGGAGGTAAGGGGGGAGAGCATGTATGCATGTATATAAACCTAACCAATGGACACATAGGCCAGGGTGTGAGGGCATGAGTGGGGGGTGGAGGAGGGCAATGGGGGCGATAAGGACACATATGTAATACCTTAATTAAAAAATTATGTGCATGGCCTGAGCCAGGGTACTTGGGAAACTGTGATTCCCTCTGCTGGGGTTGATTATAAAGAAGCTGGGGGTGGCAGCTTTTTCTAATTTCATGCCATTGTTACCCGAGAAGATGCTTGTTATGATTTCAATCTTCTTGAACTTGTAGAGACTTGTTTTGTGTTTTAACATCTATCTTTGAGAATAACACATGTAAACATCAGAAGAATGTATATTCTGCAGCTTTGGGGTGAAATATTCTGTAAACGTCATTTAAATTCACCTGAACCTGTCTGCCATTTAGAGTCACTGTTTGCTTGGTAATTTTTTGCCTGGAATATCTATCCAGTGAAGTCTGTGGGCTATTAAAGTCCCCTACTATGACTTTATTGCTGTTGATCTTTCCCTTAAAGTCCTCTATAAGTTTTTTTTTTTTAGTTTTCTTTATTTAGGTGCTCCTAAATAAATGGCATGAAATTAGAAATCAGTTACAGTAAAAACACTCAAAAATATTCAAACACATGTAGGCTAAATAGCATGTTACTAAACAATGAGTGACTTAATAATAAGATCAAAAAAGAAATAAAAAACTTCCTGGAAACAAAAGAAAAGGAACACACAACAAATCAAAATCTATGGGACACAGCAAAGTAGTCCTGAGAGGGAAGTTCATAGCACTTACAAACCCACATCAAAAAACAAGAAAAAATTTTAATAAAATATTTAACCATACAACTTAAAAATTAGAAAGAGAACAACAAGAAAAGCTCGGAGCAAGTAGGACGAAGTAAATACATAAAAGTCAGAGTAGAAATAAATGACATACAGATGAAAAATACAATGTAAACGATCAATGAAACCAAGAGTTAACTCTTTGAAAATATAAACAAGACTGATGAACCTTTAACCACATTCAAGAAACAAAGAGAGAAGACCCAAATAAGTAAAATCAGAAACAAAAGAAATGAGGTAACAATTGACCCCACAGAAATACAAAGGATTGTAAGAAAATACTATGAAAATCTTTATGCCAATAAGCTGAACAATGTGGATTAAGTGGACAAATTCACAGAAATATACAATCTTCTAAAACTGAATCAGTGAGAATCCATCTTGCAATCTGGGGCTGCTGGCTCTTAACCACTCACCTGCCCTCTGCCTGCCTGATTGCACCTAACTGCTCACATGATGGCCTGATCTCCCCTAACCACTCGCCTGCCTGCCTAATTGCACCAACCACCTCTGCCTCATGACCCTTACCCAGTTGCCTGCCTGCCTGATCGCCCCTAATGAGTCTGCCTGACGGCCTCATTGCCCATAACTGCTCGCCTACCAGCCTGATCACCTGTAACTGGCTCTGCCTCAGCCCCCGCCACAGTGGCTTCCTCCAGAAGGACGCCAGGAATGATGTCCTGAAGTTCATTCAGGGGTCTGGTCTAATTAGCATATTACACTTTTTTTATTATAAACTAGAGGCCCGGTGCACA
>NW_005355116.1:7655-9929 GCF_000412655.1 Myotis brandtii
GCTGTTTTCAGGCTGGTCACACCCCCTTCGGGGGGGGGGTCCTTACTGGGGTGCCTGGCCAGTCTGGGTGGGGGGCTGGGGGCCGTTTTCAGGCTGGCCGGCAACTGAAGCTCCCAGCCTCTCCTTTTTTTCCTTTTTTTTTTTTTTATTCTAGGATTTATTTACCTTCTATAATTGAAACTTTGTTGCTGTCCTGCTTGCTCCAGCTCTGAGGCCACGGCCTGCTGAAAGCAGGTATCAGGGGTTTGTTTAGCTTCTATAATTGCAACATTGTTGCATCTGGAGCTCAGAGCTGGGCCGTGGCAGGTGGGGAACCTTGGCTTCCTCTATCGCTGGGGCAACCAAGCCTCATGTTCTCTTCAGCTGCGTGGCTGCCGGCCGCCATCTTGGTTGGCAGTTAATATGCATATCACCCTGATTAGCCAATGGGAAGCATAGCGGAGGTATGGTTAATTACCATGTTTGTCTATTATTAGATAAGGTAGTACTGGAAGTCTCAGCCACAGCAGTCAGACAAGAGGAAGAAACAAAAGGCATCCAAATTGGAAAGGAGGAAGTAAAATTGTCATTATTTGCAGAGGACATGATATTGTACATAGAAAACCCTAGGACTCCACCAACCAACTACTTGGCTTAATAAGTGACTTCAGCAATGTAGCAGGATACAAAATTAATACCCAGAACTAGATGGCAGTTTTACACACCAACAATGAACTCTCAGAAAGAGAAACTAAACTAAAAAAAAAAATCCCACTTACCATTGCAACAAAACAATTAAGATACTGAGGAATAAAGTTAACCAAGGAGATAAAAGACTTGCACTCAGAAAACTACAGGACATTGAAAAAAGAGATAGGGGGTGATATACAGAAGTGGAAGAATATACCGTGTTCATGGATTGCTAGAATTAATATCATTAAAATGTCCATACCACCCAAAGCAATCTATAGATTAGATGCAAACCCTATTAAAATACCAATGGCATATTTACAGATCTAGAACAAATACTCTAAAAGTTTACATGGAAGCAAAAACGACCCTGAATAGCCAGAGCCATCTTGAGAAAGAAGAACAAAGTTGGAGTGATCACACTATCAGATATCAAGTTATACTGCAAAACCACTGTAATCAAAACAGCTTGGTACTGGCAGAAGAACAGGCATATAGATCAGTGCAACAAAACAGAGATGCCAAAAATCAACCCAAGACATTACACTCAATTAATATTTGACAAAGGATACAAGAGGATACAATGGAATCAAGACATGCTCTTCAATAAACAATGTTGGGAAAGTTGGACAGGCACATGCAAAACAATGAAACTAGACCACCAACTTGCATCACACACAAGAATAAACTCAAAATGGATTAAAGGCTTAAGCATCAGTTGTGAAACCATAAAAATCCTAGAAGAAACCAAAGGCAGCAAAATCTCAGACATCTTTCTTAGCAATATGTTCACCAATGCATCTCCTAAGACCTAGGATAAGGGAAACAAAAGAGAAAATATACAAATGGGACTATATCAAAATACAAAGCTTGTGCACAGCAAAAGACAACATCAACAAAATGAAAAGGAAGCTCACTGTATGGAAGAACATATTTGCCAATGATACATCTGGTAAAGGGTTAATAACCAAAAATATATAAGGAACTCATACAACTTAACAAAAGGAAGACAATCCAATTTTAAAATGGGCAAAGGACTAAATAGACACTTCTCCAAAGTGGACATACAGATGGCTAAGAGACACATGATAAAATACTCAAAGTTCTCAATCATCAGAGAGGTGCAGATTAAAATGACAATGAGGTATCACGTCACACCTGTTAGTATAGCTACCATCAACTAATCAACAAATGACAAGTGCTGGCAAGGATGTGGAGAAACGGGAGCCCTAGTACACTGCTGGTAGGAATGCAGACTTGTGCAGCCACTGTGGAAAACAGTATGGAGTTTCCTCAAAAAATTAAAAATAGAACTCCCATTTGACCCTGTGATCCCACTTCTGGAAATATATCCCAAGGAACCCCAAACACAGGAAGATTTACGCACCCCTATTGTCATAGCAGCACAATTTACAATAGCTAAGATCTGGAAACAGCCTAAGTGCCCATCAGCAGATGAGTGGGTAAAAAAGCTGTGGTACATCTATACCATGGAACACTATACAGCAGTAAAAAAGAAGGCTCTGTTGCCCTTTGAGATAGCATGGAGGGACCCAGAGGCTATTATGCTAAGCGAAATAAGCCAGAAAGGCAAGTATCACAGGA
>NW_005355117.1:0-307 GCF_000412655.1 Myotis brandtii
GATGATAGCAGGACATCTGTCAAGTCTGGGCGAGCTGTTTGTACTTCGTCTGTTACCTCTATGCAGTCATGTATGGCTCCTCTGGATCATCATCTGCGAGCAGGCTGGCAGGGGTTGATGGCCAGTGTCTTATGGAATCGGATGCGGGGGCGGGCCGGGAGAAGAGCTTGGTACTGAGTGACCCTGGCGGTTGACATCCATCTCTCAGGGGCACCTCGAAGGAGGGCTTCCACAGCATGGGGTGTTGTCAGGGCTAGTTCTTGGCCCAAAGTCAGCTTGTCTGCCTCCTTTACCAGCAATGCTGTGG
>NW_005355118.1:0-397 GCF_000412655.1 Myotis brandtii
TTTCCATCCCTTCACCATCATTCTGTGTGAGTCCTTTGTTCTGAGGTAGGTCTCCTGTAGATAGCAGATATCTGGTTCCTGTTTTCTTATCCACTCAGCTACCCTATGTCTTTTGATTGGGGCATTTAATCCACTTACATTTATAGTTATTATTGATAGGTACTTGTTTGTTGCCATTTTTATTCTTTATGCCTGTGTTTCTTCTTCCCTTCCTATTTCTTCTTTTTACAGCAGTCCTTTCAGCATTTCTTGCATTGCTGGTTTGGTGGTAATAAACTCCCTTAGTCCTTTTTTGTCTGTGAAGCTCCTGATTTCACCCTCAACTTTGATTGATAGCCTTGCTGGGTACAGTATTCTTGGATTCAGACCCTTGCTTTGCATGACTTTGTATATTTCA
>NW_005355118.1:540-772 GCF_000412655.1 Myotis brandtii
AAAAGACAAACATGCAAATTGACTGTACCTTCGCTATGCCTTAAGCCATGCCCACCAGCCAATCAGAGCGACTATATGCAAATTAACCCAACCAAGGTGGCGGCCTGCAGCCACGGAGCTGGAGCAAGCAAGAGGCTTGGTTGCCCCAATGATGGAGGAAGCCAACTTCCCGCATGCTCCGGTGACTCTGAGCTGCGCTCAAAGCAACAAAGTTTCAATTATAGAAGGTAAA
>NW_005355119.1:0-2294 GCF_000412655.1 Myotis brandtii
TATTCCCATGTGGCTGGCAGCTGTCAGTGGCTACATGTGGTGTCCAGAAGCAGCAGTGGCTTTAGCAGTAGACATCCATGTCCAGCTTGAGTGACGTTGACATTGTAAACTGGGGTCAGTGCAGCCCAGTGGCTGCAGCTATCATAACTCCACAGGACCACTCCCTCTGTGAGATTTGCAGAATTGTTTCTACCTGGTTAAGCTCCAAGCCTGGTTCCTCGGATCATTTAAAGATTATGTGAGCTATGACATTGCCTTTAATAAATTAACTAGAGTTGACTTCTGTTGCTTATAACTAACACCTTGACTGGTAGAGAGCCAAAAATAGACCCTGAAGTGAGTTGGCTGTTGTATTAATTTTTTGTTCCTGCTTAACAAATTAACACAAATTTAGTGGCTGAAAGCAAGAAACATTTATTGTATCACACGTTCCATGGGTCAGGAATCAGGGCACAGAAAAGCCAGATCCTCTGCTCAGCATCTCAAAGAGCTGTAATCAAGATGTTGGCTGAGTTGCAGCTCATCAGAGGCTCAGCTGAGGAGATTTGCTCCCATACTCCTCAGGTTGTTGGCAGAATTCATTTCCTTGCAGCTGTGAAATCCACGGTGGCTTATTTCATCAAGTCCAGCAGGAGAGAGAGTCTCTAACCTTTAGGTACTGTTTTAAGCAATGTACCTGATTTGGTCAGGCCCACCCAGGACAATCTGCCTTTTGAGTTACTTAGAGTCAACTTATTAGGTACTTTAATTAAATCAGTAAAACCCTCCCATCTTTGCCATGCAAGGTAATTTAACCATGAGAGTGGCATTCCATCACCTTTGCCATCTTCCATTGGTTAGTAACAAGTGTCATGTCTGGTCCAAGGAGGGGATCATACAAGGGTGGGGTGTGGGTCATTAGGGGTCATCTTAGAATTCTATCTTCCACAGTTGTGTTCGTACACATGCATCTTTGGCAGCTGGACTTACCATTTCAGGTGGCACTGCATTGGTGATTCCTAATAAAATCCTCCTTGAGAAGTGGAGGCACTCCACTAAATCCTACCTTGAAGCGGGATTTCCTTTTGAGTCAATAGGCTGTCTTCTGAATAAGATGATGCATTTGGTCCCAAGTTTATAATAGGATGATACAGTTTTGTTACATGACTATAGATTGACTGGACCTGAGTTACATTTGAATTATCAGAGAATGATTAACTTTAGGTTATAATTTCAGAGAATCTGTGGGTTATTCGTACACGGGAAGCTTAGCCTATGATTGCCTGGTTGTTTCCAATAAGGGCCCTCCTCTACCCAGTGAAGTCCTCCCAAAATGTGAAGTCCTCCCCAAAGGTGAAGCCCTCTTCCGTGAGCAGCCTAGCAGGTTCTGTTCCATGCAGTTCCCTATACTGGGACCTGCTCACAGAATTGCCATTCTGATTGGATAAGGCTGAGGCAGTGCTGCTCAGAGAGGGACCCCATGGGCTTCTTGGAAGTTAACTCCTTCCCTCACCCCCTTCACCATCTTGACATCTTGAACACGTGTCTTTAGCGTGAGACCTGGAGTGTGCAGTCCCAAGCCCTAGCTCTCTTTTGCAATGAGAACCTTCACTTCTTCGTGAGATGTAGCGGTGATGAGAACTGGCCAAAAGCTTACTTTTGGTTTCCTTTCTTTCTGGTGAACTCATATTGCCTATCTAAGGTCCCACACAATTAGAGCAAATTTGCATGTTCTTAGTTTTGCTTTCAGAAATAAAAGAGTATGTTTTAAAGCAGGCTGAAAAATAGTAGGAGATAGCAGTCAAAGTTGTTTAGGGGAGTGTGGTAGCAAGCATAAAACACTAGCTTAGACTGTCTTAATCTTCTTGTGCCTGCCTCCAACAACTCCCTCCCGCTCTTCTCCCCCAACCTTCTGTTTTTATTCTGCAGAATCATGGGTTTGTTCTTCTCTTTTATTAAATTTAAGTTCTTAGTTTATTAATCCTCCCATAAAATATCTGCACAATCACTCCAGATAAAGTCCCTGAAGAATTTTTACTCCTTCTGTTGTCTGATCTCCAGCTCACTCTTTGCATCACCAACTTAGCAGCCCCCCTGACTTTCTTCATTCAGTTCTTGTGTTCCTTTTGCTATTTTTGTGAGGTCCTCTTCTTCTCATACAGGCCATGTGTTGTAGGTCTATGTTGGGGTTCATTTTTCTTTGTGTAATCCAGGCAATCATTAATCATGCCAAAGCCAGTTGTTTTGCCACCACCAAAATGAGTCTGAATCCAAGTGTCAAGATGACATCTGGTGTGGTCTTATACATTTTGGCT
>NW_005355120.1:0-797 GCF_000412655.1 Myotis brandtii
GGATTAAATCCTTTCATGTCCTTATTAAATTGCTGCCGAACATTTAAAGAATTAGTTTGCTTGGGATAAATGTGTACAATATGCTGTTGTAAAATATCAAAAATTATTAATGACATTGTAGAATAATATCATGTAAGGATATTCTTTGCTCTAGGCCATGGCAATTCAATTTTAAACTGGCTGTCTCAAGGTTTGGAATGAGGAACCTTGTTTACAAAAAGAAAAGAGCAGTTTACAGAAGCAGAAACAGCATGTTATCTAAATTACAGTTTTGGGTAAACATATTATCCTTCGGTAACCTGGGTTAAACTTAGGTGGGTCATTTACAGTTTAGGGTCTTCGAAATACTTAGTCAACAAGGACATGTTAACTGGAGCCCTCTGACCTTGGGATAACTGTGCTGTCCTTCCCAGGTAAAGGAAAATGCGCTTTCTAAGACCAGCATGAAATTATGGTTTTTACCTGAGATAATTGTTACCATACTTCACTTTACCGTGCCCAGGTGGTCTCTGGGCTGTTCTAGTTTCTCTTTTGGATTCCTGTTGTAGTTTAATATTTCTAGTAGGAATCCAAACGGGTTTGGAAAAATTCTTTGGGAATATACAAGCGTACCCTCTGCCAAAGGTTAATAATGGGTCAGGTCCCTTCCATAAACCAGATTTCAGATCCTGCCATTTAACTAGACCATTTTCTTTTGTTTTATTCTGACACCAATGTAGCTCCATAGGTGTCGTTCTATCAGCATCACAAGTGAAAGAAAGGGGGAGAAAGGTCAAAAGGCCACATTTAAATTTAGG
>NW_005355121.1:0-1823 GCF_000412655.1 Myotis brandtii
CTGTACACCGAAAGGTTGCTGGTTCAATTCCTGGTCAAGCACAATGATTCCAGGCCAGGGCACAGTTCCAGGTCAGGGCACAATTCCAGGTCAGGGCACGTGCCTGGGATTTGGGTGGGGGGCATGCAGGAGGTGGCTTATCTCTCTCTCTCTCTCTCTCTCTCTCCCCCTCTCCCTTCCTCTCTCTATAAAAATCATTAAAAATATATATTTTTAAAGTCATTCCAAGGACTGCTAGTCCAAGTCACACCGCCAGCACCTGCTTGTACTTGTAGATTTGTAGATAACTTAGGGTTTTCAGAGTCCTGCACATTGCCTCTCGCAGCGATCCTCTCAGTGAGAAGGCAAGATCATGGAGGAAGACTGTGTCTAGTTCCCGAGTTGGAAGGGAAGCTCCCCGAAAAACACGCCTCCCTGTGGGCAGGCCAGCAGCA
Organism: Myotis brandtii; assembly: GCF_000412655.1. Lineage (NCBI taxonomy): Eukaryota > Metazoa > Chordata > Mammalia > Chiroptera > Vespertilionidae > Myotis > Myotis brandtii. Next base: position 435 of record NW_005355121.1, read on the forward strand.
AGGACTCCACACCAGGCTCCTTATCATCCACCTCTTCTCCCCACTTCACCGTCTTCCCAGGCTCCCTGAAGCAGCTCTACCCCAGCCAGGCTAGCTTACAGCTGTGGGTCCTGCGAACCTAAAGGTTTATATTGACACTAGACCTGATGCAGGGATTCGTGCACTGGTGGGGTCCTTTAGCCTGGCCTGTGGGGATCAGACCGAAACCGGCTCTCTGACATCTCCCGAGGGGTCCCGGATTGCAGGCCAGTCCAAGGGACCCCACCGGTGCACGATCGGGGGCAGGGAGGGGCCGCAGGAGGACTCCAGGGCATGTCCAGCCTGACTAGCCCAGTCCTGATCGGCCGGATCCCAGCAGCAAGCTAACCTACTGGTTGGAGTGTCTGCCACCTGGTGGTTAGTGCATGTCATAGCAACTGGTCCAATGGTCGAACAGCCCGACATATTAGGCTTTTATATATATAGATAATGGACTGATACTGTCATAAATCACTGGGCTCTAAGAGTCAATTTCCTAATTGACATCAAATGGAACCAGTTAGCACAAGCATGTCAAACTCATGGCCTGCAGCCCACATGCAACCCAAACAAATATTTTTGTGGCCCAGCCAATATAATGGTATGTAAAAAACATTTTAATAAAAATTTCATAACTTAATTTTTACAATATCCTGTTACACATAATCCTATCTAATAAAAGAGTAATATGCAAATTGACCATCACTCCAACACACACCCCATGTGGTCAAAGATGGCCGGCAGGGGAGGGAAGTTGTGGGTGATCAGGCAGGCAGGGGAGGACAGTTAGAGGCGACCAGGCCTGCAGGGGAGGGCAGTTGGGGGCAATCAGGCCTGCAGGGAAGGGCAGTTGGGGGCGACCAGGCCAGCAGGGGAGGGCAGTTGGGGGCAATCAGGCCTGCAGGGAAGGGCAGTTGGGGGCTACCAGGCCAGCAGGGGAGGGCAGTTGGTGGCGACCAGGCCGGCAGGGGAGGGCAGTTAGGCGTTGATTAGGGTGGCAGGGGAGTGGTTAGGGAGTGATCAGGCTGGCAGGCAGAAGCAGTTAGGGGAAATCAGGTAGGCAGGCAGGTGAGCAATTGGGAGCCAGCAGTCCTGGATTGTGCGAAGGATGTCCAACTGCCAGGCAGTTGGACATTTCTCGAGGGGTCCCAGATTGGAGAGGGCGCAGGCTGGGCTGAGGGTCACACCCCCACAATGCACGAATTTTGTGTACCAGGTCTCTATTTATTAATAATGAACTACAACTTTTGATAATGACTGATAACTATAATCGTGTTGTATTCATTTCCCTTACACACTTATGTGCAGGTGCACCATTTATCTCCACTAATACTAGCGGCAAATATTTTAGCAGCCAATGGCCACGTCATT
>NW_005355122.1:0-504 GCF_000412655.1 Myotis brandtii
CTGGCCTCATAGAAAGAGCTTGGAAGTGTTTCTTCCTTGTGGTTGTTGGGGATATAGTTTGAGAAATATAGCTGTTAGTTCTTCTTTGAAGGTTTGGTAAAACACCCCTGTGAAGCCATCTGGACAAGGGCTTTTGTTCGCTGGGAGTTTTTTGTTTACTGCTTCTATTTCATCCATTGTTGTTGGCCAAATCGTTTTTCTGATTCTTCATGATTTACTTTTGGGAGATGGTATTTTTCTAGGGATTTGTCTATTTCATCCATATGTTCAGCTTGTTGGCATGTAGTTGTTCATAGTATTTCCTTACAATCCTTTGCATTTCTGTGGTGACAGTGTGTACTTCTCCACTTTGGTTTCTGATTTTATTTACTTGGGTCCTCTCTCTTTGTTTATTTATCGATCTGGCTGGCTGAGGACTTAATCTTATTTATCCTTTCAAAGATCCAGCTCTTGGTTTCATTTATGATTTGTATTAGTTTTTTGGAATCTATGTCATTTATTTCT
>NW_005355123.1:0-625 GCF_000412655.1 Myotis brandtii
AACAGATTGTCAAACTGCAGTGGGAAGGCCAAGGAGGACTGGGGGGCAGGAGGGAGGCGGGTAAGAGATCAGCCAAAGGACTTGTGTGCATGTATATAAGCATAACCAATGGACATAAGACACTGGGGGTAGGGGAGGCCAGGGGATTGTCCAGGAAGGGAAAGAAAGGAAACATATGTAATACTTTTTGTAATACTTTAAGGAATAAGACCAAAAAAAAAAGGTCAAGCAAGTATCAACAAAATTTTTTTTAAAAAAAGAGTTTACTTATAACTTGGAATAAATATAATTTTAAATGGGAAAGTCACCTTAATTACTGTGAGAGCAAGTGTCAAGTGACATGATGATGCCTGACCTGTAATGTCCACTGAACATGAAGTTTTGAATTGACATAAACCCCAGAAAATGCCTCCTCATCTCAGTGTTCTTTTTTATTCCATTGCCTAGGACCCTGCAATACCCAAGACAAGACACCTCTACCCAAGTCACCATTGAAGGCTCCAGCCTGTGGTCAGGCAGAAGGGAAAAAGTCTGCCTTCTGTGAACCTTTCACTCGTGTTGTCTCACCATCTAAGGGGTTTATGGAGCTACACATGTTCAGAAAAACACGTCGTGATGAGGATGG
>NW_005355124.1:0-523 GCF_000412655.1 Myotis brandtii
GCTGGTAGCCGGGGGAAGGAAGGCCTACTCTTGCATGGATTCCGTGCATCAGGCCTCTAGTATGCATATAAATTCTTTGGTTAATCTCTTCCAGCCCCACCCTTTCCCTCTGAGATTCGTCAGTCTGTTCTTGTTTCCATGCCTCTGGTTCTATTTTATTTATCAATTTATTTTGTTCATTCCTTGTTCATTTATTTTGATTTTTAGATTCAATTGTCAATAAATATGTATTCATTGACATTGCCATCATATTGTTCATATTTTTCTCCTTCTCCTTCACCTCCTCCTCCTTCTTCTTCCCCTTCTCCTTCTCCTTCTTAAAGAATACTCTGCAACATTTCATGTAATTCTGGTTTGGTGGTGATGGGCTCCTTTAGATTTTTCTTGTCTGTGAAGCTCTTTATCTGACCTTCAATTCTAAATTACAGCTTTGCTGGGTAGAGTAATCTTGGTTGTAGGTTCTTGCTATTCATGTTTCTTGCCACTCCTTCTGGCCTGCGTAGTTTCTGTTGAGAAATCAGCT
>NW_005355125.1:0-1144 GCF_000412655.1 Myotis brandtii
CAATTAATATTTGACAAAGAAGGCATGAACATACAATCGAGTCAAGACCATCTCTTCAATAAGTGGTGTTGGTAAAATTGGTCAGACACATGCAAAAAAATGGAACTAGACCACCAACTTACACCATTCACAAAAATAAACTCAAAATGGATAAAGGACTTAAACGTAACACGGGAAACCATAAAAATATTAGGGGCATCTAAAGGCAGCAAAATCTCAAACATATGCCGAAGCAATTTCATCACAGATACCACTCCTAGAGCAATGGAATCTAAAGGGAAAATAAACAAATGGACTACATTAAAATAAAAGTTTCTACACAGCAAAAGAAGCCATCAACAAAACAACAAGAAAACCCACTGCATGGGAGAACATATTTGCCAATGTTATCTCTGATAAGGGTTTAATCTCCAATATTTACAGGGAACTCATATAACTTAACAAAAGGAAGACAAAACAACACAATAAAAAAAATGGGCAAAGATCCTCAATAGATACTTTTCGAAAGAAGACATAAGGAAGGCCAAGAGACATATGAAAACATGTTCAAAGTCACTAATCATCTGAGAGATGCAAATCAAAACAACAATGAGGTACCACCTCATACCTGTCAGATTGCCTGTCATCCTCAAATCAATAAACGACAAGTGCTGGCGAGGTTATGGAGAAAAGGGAATCCTCATACACTGCTGGGAGGAATGCAGACTGGTACAGCCTCTGTGGAAAATAGTATGGAGTGTCCTCAAAAAAATTAAGAACGGTACTCCCATTTGACCCAGTAATCCCACTTCTAAGAATATATACTAAGAAATCAGAAACACCAATCAGAAAGAATATATGCACCCCTATGTTCATAGCAGTGCAGTTTACAATAGCTAAAATTTGGAAACATCCTAAGGGCTCATCAGCAGTTGTGTGGATTAAAAAACTGTGGTACACAATGGTATTCTATGCTTCTCTAAAAAAGAATGAACTCTTTTTTTAATTAAATCTTTATTGTTCAGATTATTACAGTTGTTCCTCTTTTTCCCCCCATAGCTCCCCTCCACTTACCCAACCCTCTTCCCTTACCCCCCATAGCACCCAACATTCTGCCTTTACCCCCACCACTGTCCTCATCCATACGTGCACGATATTTGTCCAG
>NW_005355125.1:1184-1400 GCF_000412655.1 Myotis brandtii
CAGTCCACTCCCTTTCTATGCCCCTGATTCTATTATATTCACCAGTTTATTCTGTTCATCAGATTATTTATTCACTTGATTTTTAGATTCACTTGTTGATAGATGTTTATTTGTTGTTCATAATTTGTATCTTTACCTTTTTCTTCTTCTTCCTCTTCTTAAAGGAAGAATAAGAATAAACATTTCAGCATTTCATATAATACTGGTTTGGTGGTG
>NW_005355126.1:0-868 GCF_000412655.1 Myotis brandtii
CCCTGGACCTGCTGGGGCTGGACCCCAACATATGGCAGGATGGATAGGACTCCACCGTAGGAAGAGGGTGGGTAGTCTTCGCTGACTCCGTCCACACCTTTGGGAACCCTGGACCTGCTGGGGCTGGACCCCAACATATGGCACCCGAACAGGATTCCCCTAGGTAAGCCCCCCTGCACTTGGGATGGATAGGGCTCCACCATAGGAAGAGGGTGGATAGTCTTCGCTGACTCCATCCACACCTTTGGGAACCCCTGGAACAGGATTCCCCTAGGTAAGCCCCCCCCATTGAGAACCCCCACACTTGGGATGAATAGGACTCCACCAGGGTGCTGCAGACCCCCCTATAGAGGATAAGTTGGGTAAGAAGTTGGATAGTACAGAACTTAGATTGAGAAGATGTGCCATACTGAGTCCAAAGAAAGAAGACTCTGTATTGATCTTTAGATTAAGAAGATGTGCCACACTGAGTCTAAAGAAAAAAGACTCCGTATTGATCTTTTAACACATATGCTTGCTAGCAGAGGAGTTAAGGTTATTCCCAGTCAGACAGAACGTTTTATACAAGAAGTATGTCCATGCTTTTCTGAGGAAGGAAAGGTAAATGTAAATGTAGAGGCATGGGAGAAGGTAGGCCCAAGGAGCCTTATCCTTAACCCCACTGCAGCCTTTCCACCCCGGGAAAGTGCAAGATTGGCAAGCTCTCCCTGGGGTGATAGATCAGGACTCGGGTAATAGTGGAAAGCACCAATCCTACTCTTAAAATGGATACAAGAGAGCATTTGGGGTTTTTCCTTTTAATGCCTGCTTTGGATATGTTAAATTTTTAACAAAATACAATGCAGAGGGTTGTACAGCAGCCAAAAGG
>NW_005355127.1:0-506 GCF_000412655.1 Myotis brandtii
TGGTATAAATACAGATGTAACAAGACAATAGGAGACAAAACCTGGCGACCGAACCTGGCTGGAGAACCTAGGGAGAGAACATGGCTACAGAACTTGGCTGGAGATCCTAGCCAGAACTTGGCTGGAGATCCTAGCCAGAACTTGGCTGGAGAAACATGGAGAGAGAACATAGCTACAGAACCTGGCTGGAGAACTGAGCGAGAGAACATGACAAGAGAACCTGGGCAGAACCTGGCTACACAGAACCTTGCTACAGAACCTGGCAGGAGATGCTGGAGACAGAACCTGGCTGGAGAACCTAGTGAGAGAACATGGTTACAGAACCTGGCTGGAGATCCCGGACAGAACCTGGCCAGAGAACCTAGCGACAGAACCTGGCTTGAGATCCTGGCTAGAGATCCTGGCTAGGCTGCTAATCAACTGAAGGCTGCCCCCGTGTCCTTCCTTCATCGCCAACTCCATCCACACATTGGGGACCCCTGGACCTGCTGGGGTTGGACCCCAAC
>NW_005355128.1:0-446 GCF_000412655.1 Myotis brandtii
TTTTATTTCTTCTTTGATTTTCTTGGTAACCCAGTCAATGTTGAATAGCATGCTATTTAGCCTCCAGGTGTTTGTTTTTTATTGTTTTTATTGTGGTTGATTTCTAGTTTTATGCCATTGTGATCTGAGAAAATGCTTGATATGATTTCTATCCTCTTGAAGTTGAAGAGACTTTGCCTGTGTCCCAATATGTGGTCTATCTTTGAGAATGACCCATGTGCACTTGAGAAGAATGTATATTCTGTGGCTTGGGGTGAAAAGTTCTGAAGATGTCAATTAATTCCATCTGATCTAGTGAGTCATTTAGGATTGCTGTTTCTTTGCTTATTTTTGTTTAGAGGATTTATCTAGTGGTGTTAGTGGGGTATTAAAGTCTCCTACTATGACTTTATTGCTGTCAATCATCCCTTGATATCTTCCAGAATTTTTTTATGTATTTGGGTGCT
>NW_005355129.1:0-768 GCF_000412655.1 Myotis brandtii
GAGGCCTGGTGCATGAATTCATGCACAGGTGGGGTCCTTCACCCTGGCTGGCCATCAGGGCCTATCGGGCCGGCCAACAGTGGGGGGAGGAGGGACTGTGGAGGTTGGCCGGCCGAGGGAGGTTGGCTGTGGGAGCGCACTGATTACCAGGGGCTAGCTCCTGCATTGAGTGTCTGCCCCCTGGTGGTCAGTGCGCATCATAGTGACCAGTTGATGGGTCATTCGGTAGCTTAGACTTTTATATATATAGACTAGAGGCCCAATGCACAAAATTTGTGCAGGAGTAGTCCTTTCTTCCCCCAAGTGCCAGCACCAGCTTTCCTCTGGCACCTGGGACCCGGGCTTCCCTCATAGCCCTGGCTTAGTCTGGAAGGTCCTCTGGAAAGACGTACAGCCTAATTAGCATATTACGCTTTTATTATTATAGAACAACGACTCCAATATATTACAAGGCTTCCAACAGTATATAAGTATTTCTGTATATTCTTGCCAAGTGATATCTTTTTAAAAAATAATAGCCGCCATCCTAACAAGTATGAAGTAATATCTCATTATGGTTTTACATTTTCCAGACAATTAGTGATTTTGAACATCTTTTCATATACCTATTAACTATATACCTTCTTTGCGGAAATGTCTATCAAATATTTAGTCCATTTTTTAATCAAGTTATTTTCTGTTTGTTTTTGTTATTAACTTGTAGTAGTTCCTTATAGATTTCGGATATTAACCCCTTATCAGCTATATGTTTTGAAAATATTTTTCCCA
>NW_005355130.1:0-484 GCF_000412655.1 Myotis brandtii
TTATTTCTTTTTTGATCTCGTTGGTAACCCATTCATTATTTAGTAACATGCTCATTAGCCTTCATGTTTTTTAATGTTTTGGGGTGTTTTTACATTAGTTGATTTCTAATTTCATTCCACTGTGATCTGAGAAGATCCTTGATATGATTTCAGTCTTCTTGAATTTGTAAAGATTTGTTCTGTGTCCTAACATGTGGTCTATCTTTGTAAATGATCCATGTGCACTTAAGAAGAATGTATATTCTGCAGCTTTGGAGTGAAATGTGCTATAAATGGATCAATTAAATCCATCTGATCCAGTGTGTTCTTTGGAGTCACTATTTCCTTGTTAAGTTTTTGTCTGGAATATCTATCCAAAGTCAGTGGGGTGTTAAAGTCCCCTACTATGACTGTATTGTTGTCGATCTCTTTCTTAAAGTCCTATAGAAGTTTGGTGTTTTATTTTTTAATATGTTTAGGTGCTCCTATATTGGGTGCATATATG
>NW_005355131.1:0-466 GCF_000412655.1 Myotis brandtii
AGAAAACTGTAAAGAAGTGTTTTCAACAGAATTCACATGGATAGATGAGGGAAATGAATGTGTATGAAACACATTGAAAAACCTAGCATAAATGTCAATAGAGCCTTAATATCTTTTAGGTCATTTTAAAACATTATGATTTTGCCTTCAAGCGGTTGTGCAATGGGTAAGATAGTGTTTTACATTCCTAATTCTGGCTCCATGAGTTGGCGTTTTTGGAAGAGTGTGGTTAAAATAACTTGAAATTCACTATAATAGATGAGGAAATAGTATGAATGTGTATAAAATACTTGGAATAGATATAAATAGAGCCTTAATATCTGTAGGGCAGTGTACAATCACTAAGAATTCACGTTCAAACAGCTGTGAAATAAGTAGAATAGTGTTACCATTCATAATTCCACTCAGTTAATTGATACACCATGATTGATACTCTATGATACACCAGTGCAATAGTAAGGAATAT
>NW_005355132.1:0-620 GCF_000412655.1 Myotis brandtii
ATAATAAAGGCCATATATGACAAACCTACAGCCAACTCAATGGGCAAAAACTAAAATCATTTCCCCTTAGAACAGGAACAAGACAGGGATGTTTGCTTTCACTACTCTTACTCCACATGGTACTGGAAGTCCTAGCCACAGTGATAAGACAAGAAGAAAACATAAAAGGCATCCAAATTGGAAAGGAGGAAGTGAAACTCTCATTATTTTCAGATGACATGATAGTGTAGATAGAAAACCCTAAAAACACCACCAAAAACCAACTAGATTTAATAAAGGAATTTGGCAATGTAGTAGGATACAAAGTTAACACCCAGAAATCAATAACATTTTTATACACCAATTAGAGGCCCAGTGCATGAATTTGTGCATAGGTAGGATCTGGCCGGCCCACCCCCGATCTGGGTGGGGGGATGATTAGGGACAGGGCTGGCTGGGGGTAGGGGCAGCAGGCTGTTGGACAGCCATCCCCACCCCTGATCGGGGTGTGGGGGGATGCCAGTTGGGGGTGGGGCTGGCTGGGGGGAGTTATAGTGTCAAAGATCTTTGCATGGTATATACACATTTGCTGTTGGCTTTCAGGTGAGTTGAAGCTTCAAAGGCGCTTTAGTGTCAGGGAC
>NW_005355133.1:0-524 GCF_000412655.1 Myotis brandtii
CATATGCAAAAGCCTCTGAGCATAGCTTGGGTGGGGTTTTAAATTGGGTGGGGTTTTAAATTGGGTGGGGCAGGGTCTCGGGATCACAGGGTGGTGCAAACAGCAATGGTTGCCCATCGGCCCTGCCCCAGATAGGTCCCTTGGTCTCTGTGTCCCATGACCCCATGCAGGAACAATGAACACTGCAAGCACCTCTGTAAGAAAGCCCCCCTTGTGTTCCGGCCTGCTGCCAGACAATCCAGTTTTTCCCCATATGAGTCTGGGTCCCCAGAGTCTCACCCGGAACTGGAGTTCAGAGCAGTTGGGAGTTTGTATCTCCCTCCCGATTGAAAAAGACCACAGCGTACCTAGTTGCCAGCCCATTTCATATGCTTCCTTGCCTCTGCTCTTCCGCACCTCTGCACCTCCTACCAGTCTAGATGAGCTTTTCTCTTTCCCTCTAGTTGTTAGACTTCCACTCAGCCAGCCTTCCTGTGGTTCTGGATAGTATCCGTTTTGTCTTTTAGTTGTAGTTTTGATGTGGT
>NW_005355134.1:0-420 GCF_000412655.1 Myotis brandtii
AGAAAACTACAGGACATTAAAAAAAGACATGGAAGAAGACATAAACAAATAGAAGAATATACTGTATTCATTGATTGGAATAATCAACATCATTAAAATGTCCATACTACCCAAAGTAATTTATAGATTCAATGCAATCCCCATTAAGATCCCAACAAAATATTTCACAGACCTAGAGCAAACTCTCCAAAAATTCATATAGAATAAAAGAAGGACCTGAATAGCTGCAGCAATACTCAGAAAGAAGAACAAAATAGGTGGGGTCACAATACCAGATATCAAGCTATATTACAAAGCCACTGTTCTCAAAACTGCCTGGTACTGGCACAAGAACAGACATATAGACAAACGGAACAGAACAGAGAACCCAGAAATCGACCCAAGCAATTATGCTCAATTAATATTTGACAAAGGAGGCAA
>NW_005355134.1:664-1439 GCF_000412655.1 Myotis brandtii
AAGAAAATAAACAAATGGGACTACATCAAAATAAATAGCTTTTGCACAGAAAAAAACACATCAACAAAACAAGAAAGCCAACTGCATGGGAGAACATATTTGCCAATGTTATATTTGAGAAGGGTTTAATCTCCAAAGTCTATAGGGAACTCATACAATTTAACAAAAGGAAGATAAACATTCCAATCAAAAAATGGGCAAAGGACCTAAATAGATACTATTCAAAGGAAGACATACAGAAGGCTAAGGTTACTGTTTGAGTCCTGGTCTGGACACATGCCTGGGTTGCAGGCTTGATCCCCAGCAGGCGGCAGCCAATCAATGATTCTCTGTCCTCATTAATATTTCTATCTTACTCTTTTCCCTTCCTCTCTCTGAAATCTGGATATATATATCCAGAATTCAGTATTCTTAAAAAAAAAAAAGAAGAAGAAAGAAAAAGAAAGAAAGAAAAGCAGTTCATTACCTATAGGGGAGCTCCCATATGACTGTCAGCTGATTTTTCAATAGAAACTTTGCAGGACAGACAGGATTATCAAGAAATATTTAAAGTGATGAAAAATAAGGGCCTACAACCAAGATTACTCTACCAGCAAGTCTATTATTTAGAATTGAAGTACTGATAAAGAGATCCTCAGATAAGAAAAAGTTAAAGGAGTTCATCACCATCAAACCAGTATTATATGAATTGTTAAGGGGTCTTCTTTAAGAAAAAGAAGAAAAAAAAAGAAGAAAAAAATATGAACAATAAAATGGCAGCAAATACATATCTATC
>NW_005355135.1:0-264 GCF_000412655.1 Myotis brandtii
GGATCCCAATCTGTGAACTCACTTAGAAGGGCCTGCAATAGTTTTAATACTTTGATTTTGCCATTTTGAAATTCTTTTGTTTCTTTTTTATTATATACTAGAGGCCCGGTGCACAAAAATTTGTGCACTCGGGGGAGAGGGGGTCCCTCAGCCTGGCCTGTGCCCTCTCACAGTCTGGGACCCCTCAGGAGATAAAGACCTGCTGGCTTAGGCCTGCTCCCGTGTGGCAGAGGGCAGGCCCAATCCCTAGGTGCAGCCCCTGGT
>NW_005355136.1:0-3385 GCF_000412655.1 Myotis brandtii
CTCTTTTCACAAATATGTCCATGCTGGTTGGCTTGATTTGACTTTTTTTTCATCATATATTAGTTTGTAAGCAGATAATGCAACATGAACATTTCTCTCTATTAGTAAAAACCCTTTGGTGTTGGGGGTTCATGTTTTCACACCTTTAAGGAGCTTTTGAGATCTGAAAAAGCTTCTGCTGACCCTTTCACTGTGAATGTTCTTGGATCTTCTTTTTCTTCTCCTGAAGTTTCCTTCCATCTTGCCTCTTCTTCAGCCATGCATTCCTATTCCAGTTCCAACAACACCTCATTAGGTCACCCTCCTCCACACCCAGGTGAAAGTTGTTTGCCACCAGAATCACAACCCTGTTAATTTTTGCAGTCCTCTCATCCTTGGCAACTACTTTGAAGCCATGGACAAACCTCTTGAGTGTCTTCTTCCAGATGCCATTCCTACGGTCCTTGGTGGCATCACCCCGGGCCCAAGCAAGGTCCCCGAGGCAGTCATAGGTGTCGTAATCCTCCCAGAATTACATCAGTGTCTTCTCAATGTCATCAATAGCTTGGACAAAGGTCCTCTTCAGGTAGTAGGCCTTAAAAGATGATAGAGCTCCTTGACCTATTGGTTCAAATTGGTGGTGTTAGGAGGGAGTAAAATCACTTTGTTATTGGGGTAAAGATCACTAATGGAAGGAGGATGTCTGGGAGCATTATCAACAATGAAAGGTATGCTATTCTCCAAAAAGTACTTCTCCATTTTGCTGGCATAGCAATTCAGGAGGGCATCTTGGAAAAAAGAGCTTGATCATCTATGACTTCTTATTGCAGTAGGATGGTAGTGTGTGCTTACTGATATGTCTGAAGGCCCTGGGCTTCTCACTGTGCCAGATCACAAAGGGTTTCAATTTGTAGCCCGCAACATTGCCCCCAACCAAGACCGTATCTTGTCTTTATTTTTTTAAATAGTTCTTTATTGTTGAAAATATTACATATGTTTCCTTTTTCCCCCCATTGACCCTCTCCAGCCCCCCACCCCCCACCTCAGGCCTTTAGCACTCTATTGTCTATGTCCTTGGGTTATGCATATATGCATACAGGGTCTTTGATTGATTACCTCCCACCCACCCACCTTCCCCTGCCTTCCCTCTGAGATTCCACACTCTGTTCCATGCTTCTATATCTCTGGGTCCACTCTGTTCATCAGTTTATTTATTGTTACCTAGATTCCACATATGAGTGCAATCATGTGATGCTTGTGTTTCTCTGACTCACATATTTCACTTAGCATGATACTCTCCAGGTCCCTCCATCCTGCCTCAAAGGGTAAGTGATCCTTCGTTTTTACTGTTCCATAGTATTTCATGGTGTATATGTACCACAGCATTGATCCACTCATCTACTGATGGGCACTTGGGCTGTTTCCAGATCTTAGCTATTGTAAATTGTGCTGTTATGAACATCGTGGTGCATACATTCTTTCTGATTGGTATTTCAGGTTTCTTAGGATATATTCCTAGAAGTGGGATCACTGGTCAAATGGCAGTTACATATTTAATTTTTTGAGGAAACTCCATACTGTTTTTCATAATGGCTGCACCAGTCTGCATTCCCATCAGCAGTGTACTAAGCTTCCCTTTTCTCCACATCCTCTCCAGCACTTGTTGTTTGTTGATTTGTTAATGGTAGCCATTCTGACAGATGTGAGGTGATATGAGCTCATTGTTGTTTTAATTTGCATCTCTCTGGGGATCAGTGACTTTGAACATTATTTCATATGTCTTTTAGCAATCTCTCTATCCACTGTGGAGAAGTGTCTATTTAGGTCCTTTGCACATTTTTTATTGGGTTATTTGTCTTCCTTTTGTTAACTTGTATGAGTCCCTTATATATTTTGGATATATAACCTTTATCAGATGTATCATTGCCAAAAATGTTCTCCTGTACAGTGGGCTTCCTTTTCATTTTGTTGATGGTTTCTTTGCTGTGCGGAAGCTTTTCATTTTGATGTAGTCCCACTTGTTTATTTTTGAGAGAGAGAAACATTGATGTGAGAGAGACACATTGACTGATTGCCCTTGACAAGAAATCAAACCTGCAAACTTAGGTCCAAGGGCTGATGCTCTAACCAATGAGAAAAAACAGCCAGGTCTTCATTGGTTCTATTTTATTAGACAATTCTTGCAGGCTTTTGGGTTAGAGAAGTGTTTAATGTTTCCCTCCACGTCCTGCGTGGTTCAGGGTTCAGGATCTGGAAGAGGAGCCGCACAGAAATGAAAGAGAAGAGACATGCGATAAAGCTGAATCCTGCCCCATTAGCCTGGTTATAAAATGTTCCCACCCCGCTTACAGATCCGAACTTCTGCAGCTGATCGTAGGCTTTTGTGTGCAGTGAAATATCCCCCCACCTATACAATGAATTTCCTTTCCTTTACGGTGTGTTTTTTCGCTCTAGGCAAAGCCTTCACTTCCAGATTTCGCGTTGGGTGCCAGATGTCGTAAATGTTTCCCTTCACGTCCCGCGTGGTTCAGGGTTCAGGATCTGGAAGAGGAGCCGCACACATAACCATATAAAATCACAATGTCTGGAATTCAAACAGAAATTACCAGGGCTGCAAGCAAAGAGAAATATCACTCAGGAAAAGCAGACCCAGAAATAGTATAGGTGATAGAATTGGCAGACAAGGACTTTAAACAGCTTTTATAAATATACTAGAGGCCCGGTGCACGAAATTTGTGCATTCGGGGGGGAGGGTCCCCCAGCCTGGCCTGTGCCCTCTCACAGTGCGGGAGCCCTGCGATTGATCGCCCCAAAGAGGTAGGCCCCGCCCACCCATCCAGGGCTCCTCAATGGATTGCCCCAAAGAGGTAGGCGGAGCCGGGGGGTCCCGCCTCTGTGCTGCACGGAACTGAAATGTGGGATCCCCAAACCCCCAGGCAAGCCTCGCTGCGCTGAGCCGGGGTCCCCCAGGCAGGCCTCGCTGTGCGGAGCCAGGAGGAGGTGGAACCCCCAGGCAAGCCTCACCCCGTGAAGTTGGGGGACCCCCCAGGCAGGCCTTGCCTCACAGAGGCAGGATTTCCAGGCAGGCTCTGTGCTGCTCACCCAGCATCAAGCCCAGCCCCACCCACCTGCGGGTGCCCGCTGTGTGCGCAGCCATCTTGTGACAGTGTGAGGGCATCATGGTGTGACTACTTAGGCTTTTATTAGTAAGGATTAGTAGACATTTAAGTAGATAACATTTAAATAAAGTACATGGTCATTTCTCTTGTAGGCAATTCCTGTGATTGCTTTGATGTAATCAGTAGTTGGGTTGGGTTAATATGCTTTACCTATTGCATTATTAGATTTCTCTTTGCTTTTTTCCCTTCTTAAAAAATCTTTTGATAGTCCAGGTTATTTTTAAAAG
>NW_005355137.1:0-459 GCF_000412655.1 Myotis brandtii
TCTAGATAATGGTAGCTGAAGCATCATCCCCACCTTACTTCACTGAATTCCTTAGATACTTGTGTAGATCCCTGTTGATTATTGTTGATCAAATATTCTGCCTATTTCTGTAAATTGTCTACCGATGAGCTAATCCATGTGTCATTCAAACCACCTTACCCTAGGGCTACCCCAGACAAACCACCTTACCCCAGGGCTACCCCAGATCAAATACCTTACCCTAGGGCTACCCCAGATCGGTGGAAGTCCTTTGGGACTTGCCCACCTAGTCCCCCAATATTTCAAAAATTATCTCTGTCATTTCTCTCTCATTTGTGTGTGGCCCCTCTTTCAGATACCGAACCCTACTCCACGCAGGACGTAGGGGGAAAACATACTCAACAGCTTCTAAAATATTAGGAAAAGTGTATATTGAAAGGGCTAGGGCTACGCCCTCCATCTTGCCCCGAATCCTTCATT
>NW_005355138.1:0-824 GCF_000412655.1 Myotis brandtii
AAAAAATTTACCATCATAACCAATTTTAAGTGCACAGTTCACTAGTGTTAAGTACATTTATATTATTATGCAACCAATCTCCAGAAGTTTTCATCTTGCAAAACTGAAACTCTTTACTCACTGAACAGTAATTCCCCATTTCCCCCTTCTCCCACGCTGTTGGCAAGCACCATTCTGCTTTTTATGAGTTTGACTATTCTAGATGCCTTATATAAATGAAACCATACATTAGTGTTTTGTGATTAGCATATTTCACTTAGTGTAATGTCCTCAAGATTCACCCACGTTGTAGCATGTGTCAGAATTTCCTTCCCTTTTTTGTATGTGTGTTAATCCTCACCCGAGGATATTTTTTTTTCTATTGATTTTTAGAGAGAGTTGAAGGGAGGGGGAAAGACAGAGAGAGAAACATTGATGTGAGAGAGACATATTGATTGGTTGCCTCCTACACATGACCTGACCAGGGCTGGGGACTGATCCTGCAATCGAGGTACATGCCCTTGACTGGAATCGAACCCGGGACCCTTCAGTCCACAGACCTGACACTCTATCCACTGAGCCAAACCGGCTAAGGCAACCTGGCTGGCATGGCTCAGTGGTTGAACATTGGCCTATGAATCAGGAGGTCATGGTTCAATTCCTGGTCAAGGCACATGCCTGGGTTGTGGGCTCGAACCCCAGTGTGGTGGCGTGCAGGAGGCAACCAATCAATTATTCTCTCTTATTATTGATGCTTCTATCTTTCTCTCCTTCTCTCTTCATCTCTGAAATCAATAAAAATCTAAAATAATAAAAGAGAAGCATGCAAATTGGTGTCACTCCAC
>NW_005355139.1:0-200 GCF_000412655.1 Myotis brandtii
TGACCAGGTCCAGCATCTGGCACAGACAGTCCTCGAAGGGCAGGGCCTCGATGCCCATGCAGTCCAGCCGGCGGCTCTGCTCCTCGTAGAAGTGCTCCAGCTCGAACATGGACAGCGCCCCGTCCCCGTCCAGGTCCATGCAGCGGAACCAGTACTCGATGCTGCCCAGGGCGGGCGTCAGCCGGGCCCGCGACCCCCTC
>NW_005355139.1:5304-5687 GCF_000412655.1 Myotis brandtii
TGACCCATGACCCTGGTGACAGGTGTGTGTCCGTTATGACCCATGACCCTGGTGACAGGTGTCTGTCCTTTATGACCCATGACCCTGGTGACAGGCGTGTCCCCGTGACCTCAGGGGACACGTGTCCTGATTTATGACCTTGTGTGACGTGTGACCACCATGTTGTCCTGTTGGGCCCTCAGGAGCCGGGGCACCCACTGCCCGAGCAGGAGACGCCGGAGGGAGAGGGAGGCAGAGCTGGACACAGAGAGAGGCCCGACCGCGGGGGAACGCGCCTGCGAGAGACGTACCGCGTCACGGCTCCTGAGAAGATCCGCTCGATCATCTTGGTGGAGATGGCTGGGGGGGGGGGGGGGGGGGACGGGGGGAGGGCCCCCACTGGG
>NW_005355139.1:7329-8420 GCF_000412655.1 Myotis brandtii
CCGTCCCCTGTGCACACACCTTCCCGTCCCCTGTGCACACACCTGCCCGTCCCTGTGCACACACCTGCCCGTCCCTGGGGCACACACCTGCCCGTCCCCTGTGCACACACCTGCCCGTTTCCTGTGCACACACACCTGCCCGTTTCTTGTGCACACACCTGCCCGTCCCCCGCCCCTAATCTGCCGTGTCCCCGCTCGTCCCGCTCACCGTGGTCGTTGTGCCGGGCCAGGTCCTGCTGGCCGATGAGCAGGTCGTGGTCAGTGTCCAGCTCCCAGAACTTGCAGTAGATGACGTAGAAGTGCTCGTAGGAGAAGAACTCCGTCAGCTGGTTGATGTCCGCCTCCTCCTCCAGCAGTGCCACGTTCTGCAGACACACCCGGGCATGGGCTGGGGTCCCAGGCACGGCCTCCCACGGGGGGGGGGGCAGGGGACCCCAGAAGCTCTCAGGGAGCTGAGCTCAGGACCGTTCGGGACCAGTTCGAGGGTCCGGAGCACAGCGCCGGGTCAGGGCCGCCCGCCCCCACGGGACGGTGCTGGGGACCCACACACACAGCGAGCCTCGTCCTCATCCCCCAAAGCCCACAGCCTCCGCGTGGGCAACCCCCAGGCCCTCAGCTGTGCCTCCTGGGCCGGCGGGAGAAAGGACAGATGGACGGACGGATGGGAGGAAGGAGGGATGGGTGGGCGGACTGATGGAGGGAAGGTGGGTGAGGGTGGACGGCTGGTGGGTGGGTGCTAGCCCTGTGCCCCCACCGGCAGAAGGAAAGACGGACGGGTGGAAGGAGGGTGGGTGAGGGTGGGTGCTGGCCCCATGCCCGCCCCCACCGGGAGAAGGAAGGACGGACGGATGGACAGATGGGTGGGTGAGGGTGGGTGCTAGCCATGTGCCCCCCCGCCCCTGGAAGGAAGGACAGACGGATGGACAGACGTGTGGGTGAGGGTGGGTGAGGGTGGGTGCTGCCCTCCCCCCGCCCCCGGAAGGAAGGACAGACGGGTGGGTGAGGGTGGGTGCTGCCCCCCCCCGCCCCCGGAAGGAAGGACGGACGGAAGGACAGACAGATGGGTGAGGGTGGGTGCTGCCCCCCCTCCC
>NW_005355139.1:10099-10531 GCF_000412655.1 Myotis brandtii
CCCACAATCCCCCCCCCCCCCCGGGGGCTCCCACAATCCCTCCCTCCCCCCCGGGGGCTCCCACACTCCCTCACTCCCCCCGCGGGCTCCCACAATCCCTCACTCCCCCCCGCGGGCTCCCACAATCCTTCACTCCCCCCGGGGGCTCCCATAATCCCTCACTCCCCTCGGGGGCTCCCACACGCCACCCGAGCCCTGCACCGCCCCCCCCAGCAGTGTGCCCGCTGCCCACAGTCACGGACGTGAGGGGTGTCAGACCACGGGGTCCACAGGCCGAGAGCCGGGATGGGCTAGGGAAGCACCTCTCACTCCCTGTGGAGCTCGTGCACACACAGGGGGCCCCCCCTCCTATAGGAGAACCCCCCCATAGGAGAACCCCCTCCATAGGAGAACCCCCCACCCATAGGAGAACCCCCCCCATAAGAGAACCCC
>NW_005355139.1:12090-12713 GCF_000412655.1 Myotis brandtii
CCCCCCTCCCACAGGAGAACTAGTCCCAGGGACACTCGCGTGCACCCCGAAACCCCGTGTGTGAGTGACACACGGCCCTGGACCTCAGCAGCAGCATCTGCTCAGCCACGCCCTCTGACCCTGTGACCTGGTTCAGGGAGCGAGCCTCGCCCAGGGGTGCTGCTCCCTCCTCCCTCCTCCCACAGCCCACAGGTCAGGGTTTGGGGGGACGTGTGTGCCCTCCGTCCACATGAGGTTTGAGGGGCTGTCCCTGAGCCCCGGGGCAGCACGAGGGAGGCAGCACCGAGGGGGGAGCCAGGCTCCCAGCCTGTGTGGTCTGCACGCTGAGCACATGGAGAAGGGGGAGGCGCGTGGTGTGGATGAGGGGTGAGGTGCGTGCGGTGTGGACACGGGTGTGGACACGGGGTGAGGCCGGGAGGACCCACCTGCAGGAAGGGGACGAAGTCCTCCTGCACCAGGTAGTTGCAGCCCGGGCTCATGAGCAGGTGCACGAACCGCGTGGCCTCGTCGTGGCAGTTCTGCAGGATCCTGGGCAGAGGGCGGCCTGTCCTCACTGCTGGGCGTCCACGCGCCTGCCCGTCCTCACCGCCCGCCCAGCAGGAGGGGCCCTGAGGGAGGGCTGG
>NW_005355139.1:12932-15387 GCF_000412655.1 Myotis brandtii
ACGGCCCCACACACGTGGTCAGGAGGTATGTGAAGCCGCCCAGGCAACGCGGGGGTGGGGGGGTGGGGGGTGGACACCACACCCGCTTCTCCAGACGTGAGGTCCACACGCAAACATGCAGGGGGCCCCCCACCCCCATCTGCAGACCAACCCCCCACGTGAAGCACAGCCCTCGGCAACCGGGACTCCCACCTCCGGGGACACACAGCAGGTCCCACACGGGACACACACATGAACCCCGAGACGCAGCCGAGGGGCGTAGGGGCCTGGTGTGCACGTCCCACGCGGGACACACGTATGAACCCCGAGACGCAGCCGAGGGGCGCAGGGGCCTGGGTGCAGGTCCCTCACGGGACACACGTATGAACCCCAAGATGCAGCCGAGGGGCGCAGGGGCCTGGGTGCAGGTCCCACGCGGGACACACGTATGAACCCCGAGACGCAGCCGAGGGGCGTAGGGGCCTGGTGTGCAGGTCCCACACGGGACACGCATGCATCACCCAAGAGAGGGTGGACGGACACACAGCTCCATCAACATGAAAGACGTCTGCGATCCCAACCAGGGAAGGGAAGGGGAAGGGGAGGGGAGGGGAGGGGAGGGAAGGGAAGGGAAGGGAAGGGAAGGGAAGGGAAGGGAAGGGAAGGGAAGGCGGGCCACGGGCCGGGAGAAGCGCGTCGGACACACGTCTCCCGGGACCTGCCCCCGGAACACGTCAGACACACACAACTCGAAACCACCCCGCTCCTCACAGGTGAGCGCCGGGAGGAGGCCGCCCCCACGAGGTGCAGGACGGCCCATGAGCAACGGAGACGCTGGGGCTCAGACCAGCCACAGGGGTGTCGCGGGGGGAGGGGCGGCCCGCTCTCAGCGACGGGCCCTGCAGCTTTGGGAACAGACACAGACACGCAGGCACCTCGTGTAACTGTACACGCTAAAGTGGGCTGGCAGTGTCCCAGGACACACGTGTGCCTCATATAACTGTACACACTAAAGCAGCTGGCAGTGTCCCAGGACACACGTGTGCCTCATATAACTGTACACGCTAAAGTGGGCTGGCAGTGTCCCGGGACACACATGTGCCTCATATAACTGTACACACTAAAGCAGCTGGCAGTGTCCCGGGACACACGTGTGCCTCATATAACTGTACACGCTAAAGCAGCTGGCAGTGTCCCGGGACACACGTGTGCCTCATATAACTGTACACGCTAAGCTGGTGTCTAGCCACCGACTGTCCCAGGACGCCTGCAGGACAGAAAGACCACGGAGGAAAGAAAACGCACAGCGGGCTCCCCCGGGATCGTCAGGAGCGAGTGAGGAGGAGGAGTGGCCGGGGAGGTGGAGGGCAGGGACGCCATCCCTCTGCGGCCAGGGAGTCGGGGGTGGGGGGGGAGGTGACCCTCGTTAACCGTGACCGTGACCACGGCCCTCAGGCACCTGTATAGGCAGGAGGAGGTGCAGCTCTCGCCTCGCAAACTCGGCGAGTTTCACAAACGCTGTCCCTCCCGAGACGGGCAGCCAGCCAGCGCCCAGGCGCATGCAGACCCCGAGCAGGACACGCCTGCCGGAGCCGCGCAGGACTCGCCCACACCTGACAGTGTGACAGGGTGCAGCCCTGTGGGGTGACCACAGGATCACACGGGCGGTCACCCGGGGACGCGGGACCCTGCTTACAGAACACGCTCCTGGGAAGCGGGACCCTCCTTACAGAACACGCTCCAGGGACGGGCTACCCTCCTTACAGAACACGCTCCAGGGACGGGGTACCTCCTTACAGAACACACTCCAGGGACGGGGGACCCTCCTTACAGAACACGCTCCAGGGACGGGGTACCCTGCTTACAGAACACACTCCAGGGACGGGCTACCCTCCTTACAGAACACGCTCCAGGGACGCTCGGACACGGCGTGACGTGTCACACACACAAGCTCCACGGCAGCGTCACCGCCACAGCCGGCAGCTGTGAACAGGAGGGACCCTCCCCACGCGGGCTCCTCGCCGCTCAGGTCTCTGTCCAGGTCGGTGAAGGTGCCCCCCCCCCCCCCCCCATCACGGCTCCTGTCAGCCACGGGCACAGGGTCTGAGCGACGGTGGGAAGTGCAGCCGCTGCTGCCGGCTGTTTGCTCCCGTCGCCGTGGAAACCAGACCAGAGGAAGGAATCGCCAGGCAGCTGGGAACCGGTGTCATGAACACAGACGCAGACACGGCAGAAGCGCCAGCACAGCCGGCAGCACGGGGAGGGGTCGCTGCTGACCAGGCGCTCGCTGCAGGACGGCCGGTCGGCTGGACCCCGAGGGGACCGGTCCTGGGAGTCCGTCCACGGCTCAGCAGAATCAGACGGACACCGGGGCCCAGGCGGAGCCCCTCACAGACGCAGCGTCCTTTCCCGGGACAAACGCCGAGCAGCCGGGCCAGGAGGGACGTCACCTGACGAGGGGCACACACCCACCAGG
>NW_005355139.1:15963-21295 GCF_000412655.1 Myotis brandtii
CCCAGACGACTCCCTTGCCACAGCCACGCGGAGGAGAAGATGCCGTGGAACAAAGAACAGACGGCGTGGGACGCTCACACTGCGGATGAGGAGCCGTGTTGGGGGACTCGGACCTGGGACCGGACGGAGGCATCGCACGAGGAGCAGGGAGGACGCCGCGCCATTCAGCCGCACACGCTCCACAGCCACACGCAGCGCCAGCTCGGGCTCGCCGGGCGGCCCTGACACCGACAGCCGATGCTCAGATCCACGTGGACTCAGGGACCCAGGACCAGCCGTCCTGAGGACCAGTCTGCACACCCCCACTTCCCGCGTTCAGGCCGACCCCCAACGCAGCCCAGGCACCAGGACAACACGGGTCGGGGTGAGTCCGGACACCGTGACCTCACACGGACGGTCACCGTGACCTCACACGGATGGTCACCATGACAACACGGGTCGGGGTTAGTCCGGCCACCGTGACCTCACACGGACGGGCACCGTGACAACACGGGTCGGGGTGAGTCCGGACACTGTGACCTCACACGGATGGTCACCATGACAACACGGGTCGGGGTTAGTCCGGCCACCGTGACCTCACACGGACGGGCACCGTGACAACACGGGTCGGGGTGAGTCCGGACACTGTGACCTCACACGGATGGTCACCATGACAACACGGGTCGGGGTTAGTCCGGCCACCGTGACCTCACACGGACGGGCACCGTGACAACACGGGTCGGGGTGAGTCCGGACACTGTGACCTCACACGGATGGTCACCATGACAACACGGGTCGGGGTTAGTCCGGCCACCGTGACCTCACACGGACGGGCACCGTGACAACACGGGTCGGGGTGAGTCCGGACACTGTGACCTCACACGGATGGTCACCATGACAACACGGGTCGGGGTTAGTCCGGCCACCGTGACCTCACACGGACGGGCACCGTGACAACACGGGTCGGGGTGAGTCCGGACACTGTGACCTCACACGGATGGTCACCATGACAACACGGGTCGGGGTTAGTCCGGCCACCGTGACCTCACACGGACGGGCACCGTGACAACACGGGTCGGGGTGAGTCCGGACACTGTGACCTCACACGGATGGTCACCATGACAACACGGGTCGGGGTTAGTCCGGCCACCGTGACCTCACACGGACGGGCACCGTGACAACACGGGTCGGGGTGAGTCCGGACACTGTGACCTCACACGGATGGTCACCATGACAACACGGGTCGGGGTTAGTCCGGCCACCGTGACCTCACACGGACGGGCACCGTGACAACACGGGTCGGGGTGAGTCCGGACACTGTGACCTCACACGGATGGTCACCATGACAACACGGGTCGGGGTTAGTCCGGACACCGTGACCTCACATGGACGGTCACCATGACAACACGGGTCAGGGTGAGTCCGGACCCACCATGACCTCACACGGACGGTCACCGTGACCTCACACGGATGGTCACCATGACAACACGGGTCGGGGTTAGTCCGGACACCGTGACCTCACACGGACGGTCACCGTGACCTCACACGGACGGTCACCGTGATAACACAGGTCAGGGTGAGTCCGGACCCACCATGACCTCACACAGACGGTCACCGTGACCTCACACGGATGGTCACCATGACAACATGGGTCGGGGTTAGTCCGGACACCGTGACCTCACACGGACGGTCACCGTGACAACACGGGTTGGGGTGAGTCTGGACACCGTGACCTCACACGGACGGTCACGGAGACAGCACACAGGGCACAGGAGAGGGAAGGAAGGGGGTGGACCTGCATGCGCTGGGCTCAGGCGACACATGAGGCACCTGCCTGAGGAGGGAGGTGAGGGCTGCACCTCCAGCTGAGCCGCAGAAAAACGCCGAGGGGCCGGCACACGGCTCCCTGGCGGCACAGGCACCCGGGGAAGGAGGTCGGGTCAGGGGTGAGTCCTCCAGGGACGGCGCGCAGACGCTAAAGAACCTGCTGTGTCCGCACGTCCACACGGTGACCCTGAGCCACACACACGCGGCTGGAAGGAAAGCCCAACCCCAAGACGACGGGCGCACAGTGTGACAGCAGGTCCTGCGTGTTGGCCTGAAGGCCTGACGCGGGCAGGACTCAGACCCCGCCCGGCTGTGAGGATGCACAGCCATGAACAGGCCGCGCCAGCCGTGGGACCCACCTTGGCCACTTTGCCCATGTCCTCCACGGTGGCCCGCTCGTGCGGGAACTGGGCGAAGGTGCTCTCGATCCTGGCGATGATGGCGTCGCTGTCGGCCGTGCCCTGCGGGCGGCCCCGGGGGAAGTAGAAGGTGGGGATGCTCTGGCTGGCGGCCGGCGGCCGGGCCTCCTCCTTCTTCGTCTGAACCTGCGAGAAAGACAGTGACACCTCGGTTAGAGCCTGGGCGGGAGACTCCTTCTCCACACGGATGCGCAGTGGGGGGCGTGGAGCCATCTACAAGTGCACGCGCCGAGTCCACCTGACCGGGATCTGCAACGGGAACGGAGCCATGCACACCTGAGCTCACACACCTGAGCGGACTCACAGGAGCTGACACACCTGAGCTGACACACCTGAGGGGACACACCTGAGCTCACACACCTGAGGGGACTCACAGGAGCTGACACACCTGAGCTCACACACCTGAGCTCACACACCCGAGCTCACACACCGGAGCGGACACACCTGAGCTCACACACCTGAGCTCACACACCCGAGCTCACACACCGGAGCGGACACACCTGAGCTCACACACCTGAGCTCACACACCCGAGCTCACACACCGGAGCGGACACACCTGAGCTCACACACCTGAGCTCACACACCCGAGCTCACACACCGGAGCGGACACACCTGAGCTCACACACCTGAGCTCACACACCCGAGCTCACACACCGGAGCGGACACACCTGAGCTCACACACCTGAGCTGACTCACAGCAGCTGACACATCTGAGCTGACACACCTGAGGGGACACACCCGAGCTCACACACCTGAGCTCACACACCTGAGCTCACACACCTGAGCGGACACACCTGAGCTCACACACCTGAGCAGACACACCTGAGCTCACACACCTGAGCTCACACACCTGAGCGGACTCACAGGAGCTGACACACCCGAGCTCACACACCTGAGCTCACACACCCGAGCTCACACACCGGAGCGGACACACCTGAGCTCACACACCTGAGCTGACACACCCGAGCTCACACACCTGAGCGGACACACCTGTTTAAATATATAAAATAAATATCAAAAATATAAGTCTTTGTTTTACTATGGTTGCAAATATCAAAAAATTTCTATATGTGACACGGCACCAGAGTTAAGTTAGGGTTTTTCAAAATGCTGACACGCTGAGCTCAAAAGATTCGCCATCACTGGTTTAGGAAGTAGGAAACCCAGCCAAGGCCACACTCCATGCGTAGTCTGGGAAATATACCTTTCTTGGCATCATCAGTATACTTATTCCATTTATGTCAGTAGCTCCCCACTGACAGAGTACACAATCCCTGCCACTAGTCAATGTCATAGGAAATGAATTTTAAACTTTATATGTCTAAATCAAGCTTTAAAACCATCTACCTATCTGAACATTAGTCATGGGTCTGCATCCTACCTGCTGGGGTCAGAAGGGGAATCTCTTAGCCCAAGTCACATTTTGTAGCAGAAATCATAGTCACCAAGATTCCATTACATCCAAATGAGTTACATAAACCGCATTTTTAAAAATATTTAAAAATATATTTTATTGATTTCTTACAGAGAGGAAGGGAGAGGGATAGAGAGCTAGAAACATCGATGAGAGAGAAACATCGATCAGCTGCCTCCTGCACACCTCCTACTGGGGATGTGCCCGCAACCCAGGTACATGCCCTTGGCCGGATTCGAACCCGGGACCTTTCAGTCCGCAGGACGCTCCATCCACTGAGCCAAACTGGTTTCGGCAAATATATATATTTTTTAAAAAAAACAGTCACAATAAAATGAAACAAAAAGGGGATCCCATCCAAGGAGCAAACGACCTTCCGACAGAAGCAACAGGTCCAGAAGCCGGAGGGAAGGCTGCCCACCTGGCACTCCACCTGCCGTGAGAGGAGCTGGGAAGTACGTTCACAGCAGGAGAAAAAGCACAAAGAACTAAAAGCAAACAGAAGAGGGAGTTTGCCATCAGCACACACCGACCCACGGAAATGCTAGGGCTGTGCCTCGGGCTGGAGCAAATACTCCCAATGGGAGGCCCGAATTGCAGAGGGACGGAGAGCCAGGAAGCGGGTGGAGACGGGGTAAATCAGTCACGAGAAAGTAACTTATACATACACATGCGTGTGTGTGTGTGTGTGTGTGTACATATGTGTGTGCATGTATATATACTAGAGGCCCAGTGCACAAAATTCACGCAGGGCAGGTCCCTAGCGGCTGCTGGCAGGAGCCGTCCTTCGGTCCGTGCTGCCCCCTGGTGGTCAGCACACGACATAGCAAGCGATCAAACTCCTGGTTGGTCGAACGCCCAAGGGGACACTTTGCACATTAGGCTTTTATATATAGAGACATGTGGGGTTTATTGCTTTCAGAGAGGAGAGGGAGAGACATAGAAACATCAGTGATGAGAGAGAAACATGGACCGGCTGCCTCCTGCACGCCCGCTGCTGGGGATCGAGCCCGTAACCTGGGCATGTGCCCTTGACCGGGAATCGAACCGTGACCTCCTGGTTCATAGGTCGACGCTCAACCGCTGAGTGTTGGGCACGGTATTTTCAACACAGGGTGGGTTATCGGTGTGTAACCCCATCTGTGTACGAACACCCACAGGGCAGGCGGAGACGTGGACGTTGCTAGCACGGCCCCCACCCCACGCTGAGAGGGTGGGTGGTGGGGCCTGCGAGGACCCTGAGCCGCCCGGCACCCGGCACCGGGGTGAGCGCTGGCGGGAAAGGCAGGGACCCAGCAGAGAGGCCGAGCCCAGCTCCCCGGCCCCAGCACTGAGCTGATGGATGAGACACAGAACAGGCCGGTGCGGACACGGGGGATTTACGGGCTTAATCTCCGGGACATAAATAGCCGCGTCCCGGCAGCTGCCGAACACATTCCTCTCCTGCACCCGGCGCCGTGGGAGCGGCCCACAGGGCTCAGCAGATTGGGAGGGGCCGTGCCCAGCTCGCCCGGCCGCCGCGATGAGGCTGCAAAAAATCAGCTAAAATACATGTGTGTGCACGTGTGTGTGCACGTGTGTAAGAGCAGCTCTAAAGCGGCCTGGCCTCTGAGACAGGAAGCCATCGAGGGCTGAGGGTTTGGCCTCGGCGCTGCCCGCAGCCCTACTCAGCGCCACACGCTGCCCCTGCGGC
>NW_005355139.1:21772-21977 GCF_000412655.1 Myotis brandtii
TAAAGCCGTCTGCTGGCTGGGGAACCGGGGCCAGGAGTGCAGGGGGGGCCCGAGACATCCTCTGGGGGTGCCCCCGGGAGCCCAGCCTCAGAGGGCAGCCCCCGAGGGTCCCACGTGCTGGACACAGGAAGTGACCTCGTTCCACCTCCGACCACAAGGGTTGTGCAGCAGGAGCACACGGGGGCCAGGAGGCCAGGGGGGTGCG
>NW_005355139.1:22106-22853 GCF_000412655.1 Myotis brandtii
CTGACGGGAGCCCTGCACACGGGACGGGGAACAGAGTGAGAGGAGCCGGAAGGGAGGGTGAGGGGTCCACGCGGAGAAGAGGGGCCGGAAGGGAGGGCGAGACAGCCGGGCGTGCGGATGTTTGTTTACAGTCCTCGTCCAGGGGGAGGGCCTCTCGGAGGAGGTGACAGGAGCCAGGACAGCGCCCAGGGGTCAGGCCCACACCCCACGGGGCTGGGGGAAGCGCCCAGGGGACAGGGCCCAGGCGGAGACAAGGCCGGGCTGCCCCATGGCCCAGCCACAGGGACCTCAGCTCTGCTCGTGGCCCACGACCTGAGCACAGGTCTGGCTACAGGACGGACGGGCACCCACAGCGAGAGGATGGACGGACGGGCACCCACAGCGAGAGGATGGACAGACGGGCACCCACAGTGAGAGGATGGACGGACGGACATCCACAGTGAGAGGATGGATGGACGGGCAGATGAAGTCCTTGCCCACAGAGAAGACGGCGGGGGGCTGAGGCTGTGCCACTGTGGGGTTGACGGCAGGGGCGTGGGGGGTCCGTGTCCCTGGCCTCGGGGACCTGACATGCTGGGCCTGGGAGCTCGGACGGACGGACGGACGGACGGGACGCATGCAGGTCCCTCCCTGCTCGGCACTGGGACCCGCTGACCTGTGACCCTGGGACAGGGACTCCCGTGCACGGTGGCGGCAAACACGGACCCACGGTCACACCCCGAGGCCCTCTGGCCCCGGACGCAGCCG
>NW_005355139.1:23015-24041 GCF_000412655.1 Myotis brandtii
TGGAGACCTGGGGTGAGGCAGCCAGGAAAGCCCCCGCCCAGCCCCCCAGGAGGAAGGCCCTCGGCCACACGCACCCCAGGGGCACGCGCTGCACAACACACTGTCCCCCCGAAGTCACTGCTGACCCAGCTCCGGGCCTCACACGCGGCCTGTGCAGGGGGCTCAGGGGGTGGTTTCCCAGAGAGCGAGCCTGTGGGGTACACAGCCCCCGACTTCCACCAGCCGGTCAGGTGCAGCGGAGGGGAGGAAAAAAAACCCTCACGGGGGTGCCCCCTGCCCCCTCCCGTCCACAAGATCTCAGGGTGCCAACTCCACGTCCACATGAAAATGCATTAAATAAACTTTCCCTGCAAACAAGGGCTGAGCGGCCACCCTGGCCCAGGTGCAGACAGGAGCCCAGGGGACGGACGGACGGACAGACAGGACTTGGACACGTGGAAACGCTCCAACGTGGCCCCAGAGAAAACCCAGTAAATGTACCGGCGGGGAGGCCTGTTCACCCCGACAGGAGGCCTGTTCCCCCCGGGAAGGAGGCCTGTTCCCCCCGGGAAGGAGGGCAGGAGGGAGGGGTCTTTTTCTGGCCGCCGTGTCGGTCACATGCAGAGACACAAAAAGGGGTTCCCGTGAGCCTGGTGCCCCTGACCCCCCAGCCCCCAGGGGGAGGGAGGACAAGGCCGGGCCACAGGACAGCTCCCGTGACCGTGGGATTCTGGGGAGGCCACGGGGGGCTCCCCCCTCACAGTCCGTGGCCCCTTAAACGCGTTCATGTGCCCCTACGGACACAGACGCCCTGGAGCCCCTCGGAGTCGCGGTGAAGTTTACAGCCATCAGTCACGGAAGGACAGACAGACGGACGGACGGACGGACGGACGGACGGGGCTGCATGCACCCTAGTGCCGCGTGTGACCATCGCTGAGCCCGTGAAACCCCCGACCCGGAGCCCCGGCCACGCAATCGGCCGTGTGAGCAGGTCGCCTCCCCTGCGGCGAAGGTGCGGGATCTTAGGAAACCCCGCCCGCCCACCAC
>NW_005355139.1:24644-25082 GCF_000412655.1 Myotis brandtii
TGTCAGCGGCGACACCACAGGGGAGGAGGTGGGGGGGGCGCTTTCTAAAGAGCTCGGTCCCTGCAAACTTCAGAGGACGTCCTCCCGGCCGACCTCCGGGGAACGGGCGCGGGGCTGGTGAGTCACACACGCACACGCACACACGCGCAGACACACGCAGACACTCACAGACACACACACACACTCGCACACTCGCAGACACACACACGCACATGCACACACGGACACTTGGACACACACACACTCGCACACACACTCGCAGACACTCACAGACACACACACACACACACACACTCGCACACACACACACTCATGCACACACGGACACTTGGACACACACGCAGACACTCGCAGACGCAGCCAGACGCGGCACCTGCTGGAAGGCCTTGAGCCTCTTCTTGAAGCGCGAGGGCAGCACGAAGTCGCAGCCGCGGGCCA
>NW_005355139.1:25308-25993 GCF_000412655.1 Myotis brandtii
CCGCGACCACACGTCCCAATGTCCTGTCTGCGGCTCAGCAAGTGAGCAGGTCGGGGGGACAGCTGGTCTGAGACGGCGCCGTCCTGGAGGGAGGGGGCAAAGGATCCCTCCAGCTCCTGGGAAGTGAAGTCCCTCCGTCCGTCCGTCCGTCCCGCACAGACTGAACCCCTCACGGGCTGGGCCGGCCGCTGGGTGCTGGCCCCTCCCCAGAACACAGAGCCGGTCTGCCTGCGCCCGCCCCTCCCTGCAGGACAGAGGAGGTGGAAGTAAATGCGGGGCCTGGGAGCTCCCTCCCCCAACGGGGAGGCGGGGAGTGCTGGGGGGGCACTGGGCCGTCCACACCGACACGTGCCCTGCCAGGCAGAGGACAGTGCGGAATGTGACCCGCGATTGCCCTGCAGACGAGGGGGTGGGGCAGGGGTCAGAGGGACCTGCCCCGGCTCACAGCCCAGAGGTCCGCTCCCCTCCCACCGGGAAGGAGACGGGCCCACGCTGGGCACCACGGGCAGAAAGCCGCCCCCCTCCAGGTCCCGCCTGGAGAGTCCGAGGAGAAAAGCTCCCAGCAGTGACGGGGGAGCCACACGGGGCCCAGGGCAGAACCCCGCACCTGGAACAGAACCAGACCCTGAAGGACGCAGCACAGAAATAAGGGGTTGGGGAGGAGAGGGGAGGGGAGGGGAGGGAA
>NW_005355139.1:27102-30985 GCF_000412655.1 Myotis brandtii
AGGGCTGTGGTGCCCGAGGTCCCAGAGCCGCGCGGACAGTGTCTCTGGTTTCAGGGTAACGTGTGCCCAGCGACCGCGGTCGGGGTCGGTCAGGCGAGGCAGGAGCCGCACGTGGGGCGGAGTCTCTCTCACACACACACACACACACACACACACACACACGCACACACACACACGCCTGCCCTGCCCCACGACGTCTCGCCGCAAACCCAGACTCTCGCCCCAGAGAAACGGTAACGTCCACTCATCTGCCCTGGTCTTTGATTCCCTTTGCTGACCTTCACCCAGGACGTTTCCCGTGGATTTCCAGGGCGAGTGGGAGAGAGAGACAGAGAAATCCTGATGTGAGAGGCACATGGGCTGCTTGCCCCCCACACGTGTCCCGACCAGGCTGGGGGTCGAGCCTGCAACCCGGGCCTGTGCCCTTGACCGGACTCGAACCCGGGACCCTTCAGTCCGCAGGCCGGCGCTCTATCCACTGAGCCACACCGGCCAGGGCCAGAGGACTTTCTTTAAGTGCTTTTCCCACGATCAACGTCAAACACTGAGCACGAGGCACCGGGTGAAGGGGGACGAGGCGACGGGCAGGCCCGGGACAGGCGGGCAGGCCCGGGACAGGCAGGCAGGGCCCGGGGCTGGGACCGACCCGAGGACCCCTCCCTGGGGGAGACCCCGTTCCGACAGGGCAGAGCCGGTCGGGAGCGAGAAAGGGGCTCACTATTCCCCAAACCACCACAGAGGCCGGCTGAGGAGGGTGGAGGGGGCGGGGAGAGGCCCTTCTCAAGCCCTGAGTATAGCAGCCGGCGGAGCTCAGGGGTTGAGCATCGACCTAGAACCAGGAGGTCAGGGTTCGATTCCCGCCGGGGCACATGCCGGGCTTGCAGGCTCGATCCCCAGTAGGGAGCGTGCGGGAGGCAGCCAGTCCATGATTCTCTCTCATCATGGATGTTTCTCTCTCTCTCTGTCTCTCTCTCTCTCCTTCTTCTCTAAAATCAATAAAAATACATTAAAAAATAAATAAAAAATAGAGGGTCTGGCTCAAACCAGTTCCAATAAACCGATGCAACAAAAGAACAAAAAACAAACACACGTGTCCACACACCGACCAGTGGGAGACGGTCCCTCGTGGGACGGTTCTGGGTGACTCGGCCCGAGGTAGGCCCAGCGCCCACGACTGTCTGACACGGGTGTGTGTGCACATGGGGGGGCAGGCGGGGACGGCAGTGAGCTGTGGGATTGACACAGGTGCGTGTGCACACGGGGGGGCAGGCGGGGACTGCAGGGAGCTGGGGGACTGACACAGGTGCGTGTGCACACGGGAGGGCAGGCAGGGACTGCAGGGAGCTGGTGGGACTGACACGGGTGTGTGTGCACATGGGGGGGCAGGCGGGGACGGCAGTGAGCTGTGGGATTGACACAGGTGCGTGTGCACACGGGGGGGCAGGCGGGGACTGCAGGGAGCTGGGGGACTGACACAGGTGCGTGTGCACACGGGAGGGCAGGCAGGGACTGCAGGGAGCTGGTGGGACTGACACGGGTGTGTGTGCACATGGGGGGGCAGGCGGGGACGGCAGTGAGCTGTGGGATTGACACAGGTGCGTGTGCACACGGGGGGGCAGGCGGGGACTGCAGGGAGCTGGGGGACTGACACAGGTGCGTGTGCACACGGGAGGGCAGGCAGGGACTGCAGGGAGCTGGTGGGACTGACACGGGTGTGTGTGCACATGGGGGGGCAGGCGGGGACGGCAGTGAGCTGTGGGATTGACACAGGTGCGTGTGCACACGGGGGGGCAGGCGGGGACTGCAGGGAGCTGGGGGACTGACACAGGTGCGTGTGCACACGGGAGGGCAGGCAGGGACTGCAGGGAGCTGGTGGGACTGACACGGGTGTGTGTGCACATGGGGGGGCAGGCGGGGACGGCAGTGAGCTGTGGGATTGACACAGGTGCGTGTGCACACGGGGGGGCAGGCGGGGACTGCAGGGAGCTGGGGGACTGACACAGGTGCGTGTGCACACGGGAGGGCAGGCAGGGACTGCAGGGAGCTGGTGGGACTGACACGGGTGTGTGTGCACATGGGGGGGCAGGCGGGGACGGCAGTGAGCTGTGGGATTGACACAGGTGCGTGTGCACACGGGGGGGCAGGCGGGGACTGCAGGGAGCTGGGGGACTGACACAGGTGCGTGTGCACACGGGAGGGCAGGCAGGGACTGCAGGGAGCTGGTGGGACTGACACGGGTGTGTGTGCACATGGGGGGGCAGGCGGGGACGGCAGTGAGCTGTGGGATTGACACAGGTGCGTGTGCACACGGGGGGGCAGGCGGGGACTGCAGGGAGCTGGGGGACTGACACAGGTGCGTGTGCACACGGGAGGGCAGGCAGGGACTGCAGGGAGCTGGTGGGACTGACACGGGTGTGTGTGCACATGGGGGGGCAGGCGGGGACGGCAGTGAGCTGTGGGATTGACACAGGTGCGTGTGCACACGGGGGGGCAGGCGGGGACTGCAGGGAGCTGGGGGACTGACACAGGTGCGTGTGCACACGGGAGGGCAGGCGGGACTGCAGGGAGCCGTGGGCTCGGTGGGGCGGGGCCTGCACTTCAGCGCTGTGGGCAGCGCTGACAGGGGCACATGGAGCTCCCAATGGCAGTGGCCCCCGCGGGGCAGACGGGGCGCTGAGCGCTGACACAGCCTTTCCGTGCGTGAATCCCAGAGGGAAGCGGGGAGAGCCAACCCCGTCACTGCCCTGACGGCCCGCGTGTCGGTCTGGTTCCCGCGTGGCCGTGCTGGGCTCTCCCGTGGCAGCGACATGGACGCAAACAGAGGGCGCACGGACAGTCGTCCCAGGCGGAGAGAGCTGCCAGCATCTCAGGAGGGCACCCGGCATCTCAGGAGGACACCCAGCGTCTCAGGAGGGCACCCAGCATCCCAGGAGGGCACCCAGCGTCTCAGGAGGGCACCCACCATCCCAGGAGGGCACCCAGCGTCTCAGGAGGGCACCCAGCCGGGAAGGCACGTTCCAGCTGCCCTGAGGCTGGAGGCAGCCCAAGCACCTATCAGTTCGTCCGTCCGTCCAACTAGGGCCCCGATCTTCGCGCTGCGGGCACAGCCGGGTGGGGCTGACACGGCGGCGCTCAGGGAAGCATCATGTGACCTCGCCCTGCTGCCCGGCACTCCCCACGGCGTCTCACCCTCGGCGAGGAAGGACACCCCCCTGTAAACGGGTGAACTCTGAACAGAGGCTCCTGTACGTGCGCAGCCACTCGACGTCACTAAACTCGGGGTGGGAATGGAGCCGGAGACGCACACATTGGGAGCACGGCTCACCCGGAGGCCACGGCTCACCCTGAGGCCGTGGCTCACAGGGAGGCTCACACGGAGGCCGCGGCTCACAGACCGGGGCGCAGCGCGGGCATCCGGCCTGCTGTTCTTCCTTCTCCACTTCCACAGACCACAGAACCCGGCAGCTCCACGCCTGGTCCGTCTGCCCACGAGACACGGAAACGTCTGCCACACACAGACCCACAGCAAACGCAGCCGCTCCAGGCCCAGTAGACAGACAGAGGCCCCAGACAGACGGACAGACGGACAGACGGACTGGGCAAGTCCAGAGCGAGTCCCACTCAGAGATACAACCTAGAGGCCACCGACTGTCACCTGACAGACAGACAGACAGACGGACCACACTGGCAGGCCCAGAGCGAGCGACATTCCCGAGATCTGCCCAGCGCGAGGCTGCAGGACAGCAGACACTGGACGGGGACGGGGACTGGACCAGGGCTCCCCAGGCACTCGGGACACGGAGGGGGGTTAGGGGGCAGCGAGCACGACTAGACACCCAGCATCCCCTGTTCCACACACACCCAGGTCCACACGGACTCAGAG
>NW_005355139.1:31111-31817 GCF_000412655.1 Myotis brandtii
CCGCGGTGCACGGCTCCCGGAACGGCTCCCGAAACGGCTCGGATCAGGAGGGATTCCCCAGGAGACCGGCCCCAGCAGGGCCGCAGAGCTGACCACAGGCACCCGTTCTCGGGGCCACGCTCTCCAACAGCAACGTTACAACCCGCTTGGCTGCAGCGATCGGGCCCAGACCCACCGGATGTGCGAGGCCCGGCCGCCTCCTCTCACACGCACCCGGACTGCCGTCCCTGCGCAGGGCTGGCCTGCGGGCGTGCCCAGTCCTCGGGGCTCCGTCAGGGTCCCAAAACACACGGCCGTGCCTTTGGGTGGTGTGGGCGCTGCCACTGAAACCCCCTTAGCCACCAAGTGGGAAGCTGGCTAAGGAAGACCTGGCGACCCCAGGAGGGACGCCACCTGGCCCTGCTCACACAGCCACTGCCTGGGTCAAGGGAGGGTTCTGGTACCGGCTCTGGTACCGGCTCTGTCCACGGTGAGGCTGGGCAGGGCCGTGGGAAAGGGCACCAGGCCACAGGTCAGGGGTGGGCCCATTGGCTGGGCGTCCCCGGAGATCCAGGCCAGCCTCCTTCTGGGCGTACAGGTTTTCCACTTCAAATTCATCCTTTGCAAAGAAAATTCACCCTTTTGCAAGCAAATCCACCCTTTGCAAAGAAAATTCACCCTTTTGCAGGCAAATCCACCCTTTGCAAAGAAAATTCTCCCTTTTGCA
>NW_005355139.1:33547-36870 GCF_000412655.1 Myotis brandtii
TTTGCAAAGAAAATTCACCCTTTTGCAAGCAAATCCACCCTTTTGCAAAGAAAATTCACCCTTTTGCAAGCAAATCCACCCTTTTGCAAAGAAAATTCACCCTTTTGCAAGCAAATCCACCCTTTTGCAAAGAAAATTCACCCTTTTGCAAGCAAATCCACCCTTTTGCAAAGAAAATTCACCCTTTTGCAAGCAAATCCACCCTTTTGCAAAGAAAATTCACCCTTTTGCAAGCAAATCCACCCTTTTGCAAAGAAAATTCACCCTTTTGCAAGCAAATCCACCCTTTTGCAAAGAAAATTCACCCTTTTGCAAGCAAATCCACCCTTTTGCAAAGAAAATTCACCCTTTTGCAAGCAAATCCACCCTTTTGCAAAGAAAATTCACCCTTTTGCAAGCAAATCCACCCTTTTGCAAAGAAAATTCACCCTTTTGCAAGCAAATCCACCCTTTTGCAAAGAAAATTCACCCTTTTGCAAGCAAATCCACCCTTTTGCAAAGAAAATTCACCCTTTTGCAAGCAAATCCACCCTTTTGCAAAGAAAATTCACCCTTTTGCAAGCAAATCCACCCTTTTGCAAAGAAAATTCACCCTTTTGCAAGCAAATCCACCCTTTTGCAAAGAAAATTCACCCTTTTGCAAGCAAATCCACCCTTTTGCAAAGAAAATTCACCCTTTTGCAAGCAAATCCACCCTTTTGCAAATCCTCAGCTACTTCAAAAATTTTTTTTTTTTTTTGCCAATTTCTCCGCAGGCGGCTGTGGGAAGTGGATGAAGACATGATGGAGGACGTGCGGTTGGTTTGGGACAACGTCAGCCTCCGCCAAGCCCAGGGCGTGTGTGATCTCGTTGGTAGGACGAGGCGTTCCTTATCCTTCTCCGACGGTGAATCACACGGAGGTTTCTTCAGAAGTTAAGGTCTGCGTGAGAAATGCTTCGGCAGGCCCTTCACCCACGATAGTTTAAGGCAGTGGTTCTCAACCTTCCTGACGCCGCGACCCTTTAATACAGCTCCTCATGTTGTGGGGACCCCCAATTTCATTGTTAGAGATTGAACATAATGAAAGCATGGTGATTCATCACAAAAACAACATGTCATTATAGATGTGTTTTCCGATGGTCTTAGGCGACCCCTGTGAAAGGGTCGGTCGACCCCCAAAGGGGTCGCGACCCACAGGTTGAGAACCGCTGGTTTAAGGGCTGTTATTAGCCATTTTGTAGCGACTATTACTCCTGAAGGTTGTCACAACTGCTTTATGAATATGTATATGAAGCCGCCATAAGCAGCGGTGGGAGAAACATTATAAGGAAAATTGATCAGCAAATAAGTATTTCTGACGTTGAAAAAGTGTTGTGTGTTTGTTACTACACACGTGCAATAAAATATTTAACTTTAAGGACAACTTTGCATAACACTTATTTTTGTTACAAAACTTGAATTTATTTCAGTGGGAAAATTTGCTTTGCCAAAGGGTGGATTTGCTTTGCCAAAGGGTGGATTTGCAGTGGAAAACCTGTATCTGAGGGTCTAGCCAGGGTGTCTCTGAAGCTGCTGCCAGCTTCCCCCTGGACACGTCCTCCCCAGAGAATGTCCTGGATCCACGAGAGCGTCTCAGAAACCCGCCAATCACTTCCGGCCAAAGGACCTCTCCTTGGACGGACGTCCACCTGTCCCTCTCCCCTTAGCGACTGCTTCATTCTGGTCGGGAACCTCGTAGGCTAAGTGATTCCAGTTCGTGATAAGCTTAGCGTTGCTCCCGCTGAAAATTTAAAATGTTGTTGTAGCCGGTTTGGCTCGGTGGTTAGAGCATCGGCCTGTGGACTGAAAGGTCCCGGGTTCGATTCCGGTCAAGGGCATGTACCTTGGTTGCGGGCACCCACGCCAGGTTTTGGAGCTTTTAGGCTATTTTTAGGGGAGCGACCCGCGCCGGGGAGGCAACCCTGGAGCCTAGGAGGTGCGAGCATGCGCGGTGCGTGCCCACAGACAGCGAGCTGGGGGCCCAGATTAAAATGTTGCCATAGCCAGTTTGGCTCAGTGGTTAGAGCATCGGCCTGTGGACTGAAGGGTCCCAGGTTCGATTCCAGTCAAGGGCAGCACGTACCTTGGTTGCGGACTCAATACCCAGTAGGGGCCATGCAAGAGACAACTGATCAATGATGTCCCTCTGTCATCGATGTTTCTACCTCTCTATCCCTCTCCCTTCCTCTCTCTAAAAATCAATAAAATATATATTAAAAAATACATTTTTATTGATATCAGAGAGGAAGGGAGAGGGAGAGGTAGAAACATCCATGAGGAGAGAGAATCATGGACCGGCTGCCTCCTGCACGCCCCCTACTGGGGATCGAGCCCGCAGCCCAGGCATGTGCCCTTGGCTGGAATCGAACCCGGGACCCTTCAGTCCGCAGGCTGGCGCTCTATCCACTGAGCAACACCAGCCAGGGCAATAAAAATGTATTAAAAAAAACCTTTTTAATTGGCGGGAAGCACCCTTTTTCTTATGACTCTGCTGTCCAGCTCTAATGATGGGAGACGAATCAGGGCGAAAACCTCCAAGTTCAGCAGTCGATCCACATGGAAGAAACTGCTAAGACGTCACCAACTCAAACCAACGCAGACCCCTCAAAACGAACCCCCACATTACAGCCAACGGGGGGCTCTGTCCAGGGTAAAAAGATGTTGCTGTTCATCCTCACCTGAGGATGTATTTTTTCCATTGCTTTTTTAAAAAATATATATTTTATTGATTTTTTACAGAGAGGAAGGGAGAGGGATAGAGAGTTAGAAACATCGATGAGAGAGAAGCATCGATCAGCTGCCTCCTGCACGCCCCCTACTGGGGATGTGCCCGCAACCCAGGTACGTGCCCTTGACCGGAATCGAAACCGGGACCCTTCAGTCCGCAGGCCGACGCTCTACCCACTGAGCCACACCGGTCAGGGCTATCCATTGCTTTTTAGGGGGAGGGGCAGGAGGAAGGGAGACACGTTGATTGGTTGCCCTGGACCCGACCGAGCAGGTGCGTGACCTTGACCTAGAATTGGCCCCGCGACCCCTCGATGCGGGGCAGACGCTCTAACCACCAAGGACCACCTGCCATGGCACGGACAACGTTTTCCCAGTATGTGTGGCTTTTGGGGGAAAAGAAGAGGATAAATGGGTGGGTGTTTGCACGTCTGACATCCCCACCGGCCTCCGGGGCACCCGCCGCGCGTTGCTAGGCAACGGAAGTCACCTGCGCCGGCGTCCAGGGGCAGGAAGCGGAACTTACCACTCGGCTCCCTGCGGATCGGCGGGTCCCTCGGACGTGCGGCCCGATCC
>NW_005355139.1:37228-37860 GCF_000412655.1 Myotis brandtii
TTCTACCCTATTGCCCATGTGCATGGGCTATGCATGTCCTCCTATCTAATACAGAGGGGGATATGCTAATTGACCATCACACCCTCACAAAGATGACGGCTCCTACAGCCAATAAAGCAGGAAAATGCTAATTGACCATCACACCCTCACAAGATGGCGACACCCAGTCCCCTCAGCCCCGCAGGGGGGGGCAGTTGGGGACAATCATGCTGGCAGGGCAGTTAGGCATCAATCAGGCCAGCAGGGGAGCGGTTAGGGGGCTATCAGGCAGGCAGGCAGGGGAGTGGTTAGGAGCCAGCAGTTCCGGATTGTGAGAGGGATGTCCGACTGCCGGTTTAGCAGTTGGACTCCCCCGAGGGGTCCCAGATTGGAGAAGGTGCAGGCTGGGCTGAGGGACCCCCCCCCCTCCTGTGCACAAATTTCGTGCACCGGGCCTCTAGTCTATATCTACACTAATAAAAGAGAAACATGGTAATTGGCGTACGACCGCTACCCTTTTCATTGGCTAATCAGTGAGTATATGCAAATTAACTGTCAGCCAAGATGGCGGCCGGCAGCCAGGCACTGAAGCGAGCACGAGGCTTGCTTGCTGCAGACTCCAACCTTCCCCGCCTCACTTGCCAGCCTCTCAG
>NW_005355139.1:38085-39137 GCF_000412655.1 Myotis brandtii
AGCGCAAGCTGGAGGCCTGGCGGGGGGCCGGGAAAGGGAGGGTGAGCCTGGGCATGCGCGGTGCGTGCTCGCCTGGGTCGCGGTGGGAGGGGGAGGAGGCCGGTGGATCGGGCATGCGCATTGCTTGCCCAACGGGAGCGAGCTGAGGACTTTGCGAGGGGCTGGGCGGGGGAGAATGCGCATGCGCAGTGCGCGCCCACAGGGAGCCAGCGGGGAAGCGTAGTGGGTGCCCGCCGAGAACGGGAGCGAGCATGCGCGTTGCGGGGTCGGGAGCGAGCGCGAGCCTCGGGCTGCAGTTTTGAGCTCAAATGGGCAACTTCTGACCACGGGAGCCTCGAATACGTTAATTTTGTTTCTCAACCAATAGCGATGGGTTGGAGGCGTGCAACTATTTTATTTTATTTTTTTCTTTATTATTTTTTCTTTTATTCGTGCAACTGTTTCAAACGCCGGCCCCTTAGGATGAGCATGAGCTGCTTGTATAATTGCAAAAATAATGAATGTTCCGATGGAGGGAGGTTCACGAAATGACCTTTCTGTGCCCCCTGCACGGCTTCTTTCAGATGATCCCTGTAACGGGGCCGGGCACCCATCCACATCTCACAGATGCACCTCTTCCCTTTACTCATCTTTTAAAATTTAGTTCGATTTTTTAAATAAAATTTTACTCAAGTGTTTGCTTGGTTTGGCCCCTTTTGGGGGGTCATTTGGGGTCAAGTGGGCTGGGTGCTGCTACCTGTCAGCAGGGAAAACGTATCGCCAGACTCCCTGCGTAACTCATTTACATATGGTTTTGGCCCGGCTGGTGTGGCTCAGTGGTGAGCATCGACTTAGGAACCAGGAGGTCACGGTTCGATTCCTGGTGCGGGCACATGCCTGGGTTTCGGACTCAATCCCCAGTGTGGGGCATGCAGGCGGCAGCCGATCAATGACTCTCTCTCTCTTCCTTTCTTTTTTAATTAATTTGTTTGTTAAAGTCATTTTTTAAAATATATATTTTATTGGTGATACTATTACAAAACTTCCATTTTCCTCCCCTTCCCCACCTCCCC
>NW_005355139.1:40739-42533 GCF_000412655.1 Myotis brandtii
TTTTGTGCACCGGGCCTCTAGTATATATATAAAAGCCTAATATGCAAATTGTCCCCACAGGAGTTCGACCAGGAGACCAATTGCTTGCTATGACGTGCGCTGAACAGCAGGGGGCGGTGCGGAACGAAGGAAGGCCCCGGCCGGCAGCCAGGAGGCCCCGATCGGCCCTGATTGCCAGCCAGGGCTAGGGACCCCACCCGTGCGCCAATTTCGTGCACCGGGCCTCTAGTAAGGATGTAAGTTCTCTGGTTTATCTCTTCTCGTCCCCACAACCTCCAGGTCCCTCCATGCTGTCCTCCCCTCCTCTCCGAAATCAATAAAAAATATATATATTTAAAAATAAAATCATACGGTTTTATTTTGCAAACAGAGCGACTTCAAACTCAGTGTGTATTTCACAGCCAGGGGGGCGGGCGTCCGCCTGTCCTGGGCCCTGACAGCGCCGTGGGCAGTGATCCCGTGACGTCCTGCCCACGAGCCGGGACGCACACGCCTGTGTGTGCGAAGCTGTCGGCCACTGCGGAGGAAGCAGACACCCACACCGCGTCTGTCCGACTTTATCACAGACAGACCTCTTGTCCGAGAACAGACGCCCCTTTCACGCGGCGTCTCTAATGAGCTGCCTGTGAGAGTCCCATTCATCAGCGGTTTGGAGGGAAGAGGGTTTGGGGGGCTCCAGCACAAGACAGCTTTATCCTCCGGGCGCAGAGGGCCGAGCCCGCGGGGCTGCCCAGGAGACAGAAATAAACGGCCGGACGGAACACAGACAGCACCTTCAGTCTGTGCTGGCACAAAGAGGGGCTGTGGGTCTGGGGGGGCCCCCCGCCCGCCCCAGCGGGAGCAGGCGTCTGCCCATCGCATGTGGGGAAGCTTAGCTGGATCCTTGCGGTCATGCAAGGAACGTGCAAACCTGTCAGGAATTTGTGCGAGTTTATTGGAGCCAAACTGTCGACAGTTGCCGGAAGCAGCATCTCAAGGGATCGAGATAACGCTCCGGAGAATGGCGGTTTTCCACCGTGTTTTATTTTATTGTTTAGTGTATTTTTTATTGATGTCAGAGAGGAAGAGGGGAGAGGGAGAGAGAGAAACATCCATGGTGAGAGAGAATCATGGACCGGCTGCCTCCGAAATAAACTGTGAAAAAAGAGAAAGTGTCTTCACATTAAAAAAAACACACACAAAAATGAGGGGATTTGTGGTCTCTGCCCTGGCGCATTGGCTGTGCCCTGAAGGGGCCGGGAAAAGGGAAGTGACAAGTGACCCCGGCATTTCAGGGGTGTCCTCTCCTGGATGCAAATCGACAGTCCGCTCAGGAGAGATTGGAGCTGATCTTCATCCGGGGAGATGCTGGCGGGGGCCATGACGACCTGAACTAGAAACTGCTTTTTTTAAAAATATATTTTATTGATTTTTTACAGAGAGGAGGGGAGAGGGATAGAGAGTTAGAAACATCGATGAGAGAGAAACATCCATCAGCTGCCTCCTGCACGCCCCCCACTGGGGATGTGCCCGCAACCCAGGTACATGCCCTTGACCGAGAATCGAACCCGGGACCCTTCAGTCCGCAGGCCGACGCTCTATCCACTGAGCCACACTGGTGAGGCTATTTTTATTTTTTAAAATACATTTTTATTGATTTCAGAGAGGGAGGGAGAGATAGAAACATCAATAATGAGAGAATCATCGATCGGCCGCCTCCTGCAGAGCCCCCCACTGGGGATTGAGCCCGCAACCCAGGCACATGCCCCTGACCGGAATCGAACCCGGGACCCTTCAGTCCACAGGCCGATGCTC
>NW_005355139.1:43016-44717 GCF_000412655.1 Myotis brandtii
TCCTAAGCAGAGTGGTTCTCTGTGACGGGTTTAGAGAGACGACAGAGCCATGAATCACATATTCTTTGAAGATTTTTTTTTTTTTTCCAGCTAAGACCGTTTTATGGCCATGGCTTATGGGCTATCGCTTAGCTGCAGCCGGAACCAAAAAGCCAGGTGGGGGTGTAAGCCATTACGATTTCCTACCTCAGCAGGAGCATGTTAGGTAAAATGCCAGGTGGGCCTGGTTATTTAAAAAAATAACTTTAGCTGGTGTGGCTCAGTGGTTGAGCCTCGAGCTAT
Organism: Myotis brandtii; assembly: GCF_000412655.1. Classification (NCBI taxonomy): domain Eukaryota; kingdom Metazoa; phylum Chordata; class Mammalia; order Chiroptera; family Vespertilionidae; genus Myotis; species Myotis brandtii. The sequence continues at coordinate 43,299 of NW_005355139.1, forward strand.
GAACCAGGGGGTCCCGGGTTCGATTCCCGGTCGAGGGCACGTGCCCGGGTTGTGGGCTCGAGCCCCAGTGGGGGGCGTGCAGGAAGGAGGCGGCCGGTCCGTGATTCTCTCTCATCATGGACGCTTCTCTCTCTCTCTCCCTCTCCCTCCCTCTCTGAAATCAATAAAAATATATTTTAAAAAAATCAAACAGAAAAACGAACTTTATTTTGTGAGAGTCCATTCTGGTATGCTTTGTTTATTTATTTATTTATCCGAACCCTTTTCCGTTGATTTTTAGGGAGAGTGGAAGAGAGAGGGAGAGGCAGCCAGAAACACATCGAGATGGGTTGCCTCCTGCACACGCCCAGACCAAGGCCCGGGCCGGGGAGGAGCCTGCCACCGAGGTCCGTGCCCTTGACCGGGAATCGAACCCGGGACCCTTTGGTCCGCAGGCCGATGCTCTATCCACTGAGCCACACCGGCCAGGGCAGGGTTGTTTTTTTTTCTCTTTCTCTTCTTCTTACTATTTGTGATGAACCATTTTAGACGTCCACCTACTGTCTGTCCTCAACGTCCCCCTTTTAAACGGTGATGGTGGGGCCGGGGGTGTTCAGAGGTCCCTCTCAGTGACCCTGAATTGCTGCACTTTTTTTTTTCCATCCAGCTCCCCTCTGAAAGCTTTTAAAATATCTCTCTATATATAAAAGCCTAATATGCAAAGTGTCCATATGTTACAACCAAAAGAAGAGATGTTGGTTACATGAAATCCATTGCTGATAGATTAGGAAGGCGGGAGAAAGCAAAGTGGAGGGCGGGGGGGACTTCTGGGATTGGATGAAAAGTGAAATGATTGACGCTTCTTTTGCTTAGGTGGGTGCAGGATGGTTAACAGTCAACAATGAACTCGATAGCCCTAGTCGGCCTGCGGACTGAAGGGTCCCGGGTTCGATTCCGGCCAAGGGCACACGCCCGGGTTGTGGGCTCGATCCCCAGTGGGGGGCGTGCAGGAGGCAGCCGGTCCATGATTCTCTCTCATCACGGATGTTTCTCTCTCTCCCTTCCTGTCTGAAATCAATAAAAAAGAAATAAACTGTGAAAAAAGAGAAAGTGTCTTCACATTAAAAAAAACACACACAAAAATGAGGGGATGATTTGTGGTTGCCCTGGCGCATTGGCTGTGCCCTGAAGGGGCCGGGAAAAGGGAAGTGACAAGTGACCCCGGCATTTCAGGGGTGTCCTCCTCTGGATGCAAATCGACAGTCCGCTCAGGAGAGATTGGAGCTGATCTTCATCCGGGGAGATGCTGGCGGGGGCCATGACGACCTGAACTAGAAACTGCTTTTTTTAAAAATATATTTTATTGATTTTTTACAGAGAGGAGGGGAGAGGGATAGAGAGTTAGAAACATCGATGAGAGAGAAACATCCATCAGCTGCC
>NW_005355139.1:46009-47169 GCF_000412655.1 Myotis brandtii
GGAATCGAACCCGGGACCCTTTGGTCCGCAGGCCGATGCTCTATCCACTGAGCCACACCGGCCAGGGGCAGGGTTGTTTTTTTTCTCTTTCTCTTCTTCTTACTATTTGTGATGAACCATTTTAGACGTCCACCTACTGTCTGTCCTCAACGTCCCCCTTTTAAACGGTGATGGTGGGGCCGGGGGTGTTCAGAGGTCCCTCTCAGTGACCCTGAATTGCTGCACTTTTTTTCCCCCATCCAGCTCCCCTCTGAAAGCTTTTAAAATATCTCTCTATATATAAAAGCCTAATATGCAAAGTGTCCCCTTGGGAGTTCGACCTACCGTGAGTTCGATCACTCGCTATGACGTGCGCTGGCCACCAGGGGGCAGCGTGGAACACAGGAAGGCCCCAGCCAGCAGTGGGCAGCTGCTAGGGATCCTACGCATGCACGAATTTTGTGCATTGGGTCTCTAGTAGATAGATAGATAGATAGATAGATAGATAGATAGATAGATGGATGGATGGATGGATGGATGGATAGATAGATAGATAGATTGATTTCAGAGAGGAAGAGAGAGAAACATCAATGATGAGAGAATCATTGGTTGCCTCCTGCACGCCCCCTCCTGGGGATCAAGCCCACAACCCGGGCACGTGCCCTTGACCGGAATCGAACCCGGGACCCTTCAGTCCGCAGGCCGGCGCTCTATCCACTGAGCCACACCGGCCAGGGCTCTCCAAGCTGCATATCAGCGGTGGGTCCTTCCCATCGGCTCGCGGCCCCCGCCCGCCTTTCCTCGTTCAGTGGACTCGCAGCGTGTTTGTGATGCTGGCACGCGGCCTAATTACACTCGTTAGAACTAGGGCTCCGCACGCCCCAGGACAGAGATGAATAAAACAGTTCGTGGTTTCCCAGATTCCGTGGCGTCACGGGGAGGGAGAGGGGGAATTAAACAATTAGACCCTTCGATGGGCAATTACCCAGCAACACGTGGGATTAAGACAGAAAACAAACATGAGGGAATAAATGACTTGGGGGAGGGGGAGGGGATGGCCTGGTAGACGCCGTGGTATTTAAGTGGAGTTGCTTGCTTGTTGTTTTTTTAAAAAAATATATTTTATTGATTTTTTACAGAGAGGAAGGGAGAGGGATAGAGAGTTAGAAACATCGATGAGA
>NW_005355139.1:47953-49210 GCF_000412655.1 Myotis brandtii
TGTGCCCTTGACCAGGAATCGAACCCTGACCTCCTGGTTCATGGATCGAGGCTCAACCACTGAGCCACACCGGCTGGGGCCCTGTCTACGCCTTTAACTCATGCTGGCTGCCCCCCGATCCCTCGGGAGCCAGTCAAACCCTGACAAATGCCTCTCTGTCCCCCGCTGCTCCTGGCTGCCACTTGTTTGTCGAAATGAAAGGTGCGTTGAAAAATGCCCCCTTTTTTTCCCTGTTCATCTCTAATTGAATCCTCCCCTGACCCCGGCTCCCCCAGGGCGGTGTCTGGGGCTTTGAGGGGGGCGGGGGGGAGGGAAGAAATCCCGTGTTTGGGTAATAAAATTCCCTTCCTTGCCTTCAGCCACCTTCAACTCAATTTCCTGTCCCCGGAGACGGTGTCTGGAGAGGACAGAATCCAATCCCTTATTCATCGGGAAAAAGGCCCCGATTTAATCTGAATATTCAGCGGCCGGGGTGATGGATGGGGTATGGAAATGCGTCTGGTTCCCGTAATCAAATGGTTGGTGCTCTGGCATCGGGAGGAATAATGAAGTCTGTTCAATGTGCCCATAAAACGCGGAAATGCACATTTAGGGCGCGAGGCCCGGCATCTTATTACCTCGCCCCTAACAGCTCCATCGCCACCGAGATGAAAAGAGAGAGAGAGAGAGAGAGAGAGAGAGAAGCTGCATATCAGCGGTGGGTCCTTCCCATCGGCTCGCGGCCCCCGCCCGCCTTTCCTCGTTCAGTGGACTCGCAGCGTGTTTGTGATGCTGGCACGCGGCCTAATTACACTCGTTAGAACTAGGGCTCCGCACGCCCCAGGACAGAGATGAATAAAACAGTGGGAGGGAGGGGGTGCAGGACCGGGGTTGTGGGGCCTCAAACGGTGTCTGTCGGGCCCACAGTTAGTGGCTGAAATGAATTTGGACATCGGAACCCGCAGCCCCGGACTCTGGTGTTTAACTTAAAAAAAAAAAATGTTCGTGGTTTCCCAGATTCCGTGGCGTCGCGGGGAGGGGGAGGGGGAATTAAACAATTAGACCCTTCGATGGGCAATTACCCAGCAACACGTGGGATTAAGACAGAAAACAAACATGAGGGAATAAATGACTTGGGGGAGGGGGAGGGGATGGCCTGGTAGACGCCGTGGTATTTAAGTGGAGTTGCTTGCTTGTTGTTTTTTTAAAAAAATATATTTTATTGATTTTTTACAGAGAGGAAGGGAGAGGGATAGAGAGTTAGAAACATCGATGAGA
>NW_005355139.1:49224-49626 GCF_000412655.1 Myotis brandtii
CAGCTGCCTCCTGCACGCCCCCCACTGGGGATGTGCCTGCAACCCAGGTACACGCCCTTGACCGGGAATCGAACCCGGGACCCTTCAGTCCGCAGGCCGACGCTCTATCCACTGAGCCACACTGGTCAGGGCTGCTTGCTTGTTTTTTTATTGTTGGATAAGAAGAGAGAGAGACATCGATTTGTTGTTCCACGTATTTATGCATTCATTGGCTGGTTTAATAATATATATTTACATTTATTATTTATTTATTTTAAAATATATTTTGAATGATTTCAGAGAGGAAGGGAGAGGGAGAGAGAGAAACATCCATGATGAGAAAGAATCATGGACCGGCTGCCTCCTGCACGCCCCCCACTGGGGATCGAGCCCACAACCCGGGCCTGTGCCCTGACCAGGAAT
>NW_005355139.1:51166-51762 GCF_000412655.1 Myotis brandtii
ATGGGAGGGAGGGGGTGCAGGACCGGGGTTGTGGGGCCTCAAACGGTGTCTGTCGGGCCCACAGTTAGTGGCTGAAATGAATTTGGACATCGGAACCCGCAGCCCCGGACTCTGGTGTTTAACTTAAAAAAAAAAAATAAGAGAGGGAGAGAGAGGGAGAGAGAGACATGGAAACAGCAATGATGAGCCCTGGCCGGTGTTGCTCAGTGGATAGAGCCTCGGCCCCTCGGTCTCAAGGGTCCCGGGTTCGATTCCCGGTCAAGGGCACACGCCCGGGTGGCGGGCTCGACCCCCCAGTAAAGGGCGCGTAGGAGGCAGCCGGTCCATGATTCTCTCTCATCGCGGGTGTCTCTCTCTCTCTCTCTCCCTTCCTCCCTCTGAAATCCATAAAAACACCTTAAAACAAAAAAGAGTGTTGCCCCCATGAAAGTGTATATAATGTTGCGAATCGGTTACGACCATCCGTTTAGTTTTAGAACAAGATTGTGGCGCCTCCCACCGCGGGCAGAGGGGCAGAGAGGGTGTCTGTTTCGCTTTTTTATTATTTATTTTTATTTTTTAAAAAATATATTTTATTGGTTTTTTACAGAGAGGAA
>NW_005355139.1:52859-55673 GCF_000412655.1 Myotis brandtii
CCCCCACTGGGGATGTGCCCGCAGCCCAGGTACATGCCCTTGACCGGGAATCGAACCCGGGACCTTTGAGTCCGCAGGCCGGCGCTCTACCCACTGAGCCACACCGGCCAGGGCAGCCTATCCCTTCTTTCATGGGCTGCCTCAGTTTCCCCTCTGAGCTGTGGGCGAGGCTGGCTGGAGGCTGGTGGTTCCGGGAAGCGTGAGTCCTCCTGGTCAAGGAATAAATGAACCCCTTCCCCGTCTCAGAGCAGCGGGGGTGACCCACCCGCCAAGCTGTTTGTGGTCAAGCCAACACCCCCCCCAACACCCCCACCCCCCCAGGCCATGCGTTTAACCTACATGGACTCGGAATAGCGGTGAGTTGGAAGGACAGATGTCTGGCTTTTTCTTTTCTTTTTTGTCATCATCTCCACACCCGTAGATATTAGGGATGGACGCTCCTATCACATGGAGACGTTATCCGAATTCTGGAACGTTCTCATGAGAGCCGGGGCTGCCAGAACTTGGCCCTGCCCCGCCTGGGGATGGAGAGGGAGTTGGAGAGAGCCAGGCACCCCAAGTTCTGATGGCCGGTGTTTGCCAAGTTGGGAAAACGTCCCCCTGCAATCTCACCAGTCACTTCTGTGACCTGTGTCCCCCGACTTGGGAATAAAATACTATTCGTGGCCCGGCCGGCGTGGCTCAGTGGGTGAGCGTCGACCTAGGAACCAGGAGGTCAGGGTTCGAATCCTGCCTGGTCAGGGCACAGGCCCGGGTTGTGGGCTCGATCTCCGGTGTGGGGCCTGCAGGAGGCAGCCGGTCCATGATTCTCTCTCATCATTGATCTCCCTCCTCCTCTCCCTTCCTCTCTGACATCAATAAAAATATATTTTTTAAAAAAATGCAAGTTGAGCCCTTTTGGAATGAGGGCCCAGTTTGGACAGGTCAGCCGGGAGGCCCCCACCCGGGAGGGGAAGGCCTGCTATTAAAGCTCTTTATCATCTCCCTCCGGCTCGGACCTCGAAATGGCCACAGGTCACAGCCACAGGACTGCATCCTGCAAACGCCACGGTTTGGATTTGTGGCACCTGCATTTCCCGATTTCTCTGGGAGAGTCGGCGACCATGGACTCTTCTCGTCCCCGGCCCAAACTGGATTCGTTCCAGGCGTCACAGGTCGGGGTTCGAGGAGGGAATCGGAGAAATACGACCTGAGATCCACGCCAGCTGTTTCATTACTTCTCCGAACGACGGGGCCTGATTTAATAAATGGAAGAATTTTTTAATCAAATCATAAAACAGGATGTATACACTTTATTATCGATTGCACGTTCGTAAAAAAAAAAAAAATACGTTCGCAATAAAGCCGGCCGGCCTCCCCATCTCGGGTTTCCATTAGGTAATTTCATCTGTCTAACTCTTACTTTATATTGTTTTCTTTTTTTTTTATGACTTCATATTACAGGACGTCGTCGGAGCCCAAAATTGAATCGCATAATGTTTTCCTTTTTTCTTCCCGAGACAAAAAAGAAACACACACACACACACACACACACACACTGAGACAAAAAAGAAACACACACACACACACACCAAACAAACAAATGTGCTTTGCGTTTCCAGGAGGCCGTAATTCCAGACAAAACTTAATGATTTTAATGGGAAGAAAAAAAGTTCGACCAAATTAAAAAGAAAAAAAAAAAAAACGCCAAAGCTTTCAGGGAGCTTGATGTTTGCTTTGATCTGAGACGTCGTAGCAGCGTTTGTGAAATCTGCTTCTCAAAATAACCAGAAAGTGCTTGGTGGCCGGGCAATAGCCTGTTACATGTTTTATTATTTTAGTTTTTTTAAAAAATATATATATTTTAATGATTTTTTACAGAGAGGAAGGGAAAGGTATAGAGAGTCAGGAACATCGATGAGAGAGAAACATCGATCGGCCGCCTCCCGCACGCCCCCCACTGGGGATGTGCCCGCAACCCAGGTACGTGCCCTTGACCGGAATCGAACCCGGGACCCTTCAGTCCGCAGGCCGACGCTCTATCCACTGAGCCACACCGGTCAGGGCTATTATTTTAGTTTTTAATATATTTTTATTGATTTCAGAGAGGAAGAGTGAGAGAGAGAAACATCCATGATGAGAGAGAATCATGGACCGGCCGCCTCCTGCACGCCCCCCACTGGGGATGGAGCCCACAACCCGGGCCTGTGCCCTCGACCGGGAATCGAACCCGGGACCCTTCAGTCCACAGGCCGACGCTCTATCCACTGAGCCACACCGGCCGGGGCTTTGTTACATGTTTTCAATGAAAGGACTGCATTTCCTTCGTGGGCATTGTTACTCTGCTCTTAATGATGAAATGGTGTATTTCCACGACCCCCCCCTGCCCCAGCAGGTGAATGAAAATCGATCAAGGGGCATCTACGATTATTTTTTCAGTGGACGAACTCGGTGGCAGACTGTTCGAATCTCGAGGCTCCCCCTTCCCCCCCCTTCACGTCCCACCTTTGTCTGGATTTTGCAAGATTTCATCACGTTCCCCGATCCCATCCGCACACACTTGGCCGCCTCCGGTGCTCGGGTCTTGGGGGAAAGGCTGGCGTCAGTGTCACTCTATGTTGAACCCAGGACAACGGGCCCTGGCCGGGGTGGCTCAGTGGATAGAGCACCAGTCCACGGACATGAAGGGTCCCGGGTTCGATTCCCGGTCAAGGGCATGTACCTGGGTTGCGGGCACATCCCCAGTGGGGGGCGTGCAGGAGGCAGCTGATGGATGTTTCTCTCTCATCCATGTTTCTAACTCTCTCTCCCTCTCCCTTCCTCTCTGTAAAAAAA
>NW_005355139.1:56340-56827 GCF_000412655.1 Myotis brandtii
TGGGTTCAGACCTGGATCCAATCAATTCTCTCCGTTATCCATGCGCTCATTGATGATCTGTATGACCCTATCTTTTATCCATCCATCCACTTATCTATCTTTCCATCTATTTATCCAGCTCCCTCTATATCTATAACATCAGCCTATCTATTGTCTATCTATCATCTATCTATCTATCTATCTATCAATCATCTATCTACATCTATATCTATAACATCAGCCTATCTATTGTCTGTCTATCTATCTATCTATCATCTATCTATCTATCTATCTATCTATCTATCTATCTATCAATCATCTATCTACATCTATATCTATAACCATCAGCCTATCTATTATCTATTTATCTATCCATCTCATCTACCTATCAGACATCTAATTTATCATCTGTATTTATCTATCTAACCATCAGCCTATCTAGCTAGCTAGCTACATCTATATCTATTTATAACCATCAGCCTATCATCTATCTATCTATCTATCTATC
>NW_005355139.1:58002-58736 GCF_000412655.1 Myotis brandtii
TGTGCATGTGTGTGTGTGTGTGTGTGCGTGTGTGTGTGTGTGTGTTCAGGTGGCATTGAGCAGAGATGTGGACTTCGAGGGGGAAAGTGTCAAAGGTCACACGGCAGGAGGGACTCAGGTCATGCGTGTGTTTGTCTATTTTTAAACATATTTCATTGAGCAGAGATGTGGACTTCGAGGGGGAAAGTGTCAAAGGTCACACGGCAGGAGGGACTCAGGTCATGCGTGTGTTTGTCTATTTTTAAACATATTTTTATTGATTTCAGAGAAGAAGGGAGAGGGAGAGAGAGAGACAGAAACATCCATGATGAGAGAGAATCACGGACCGGCTGCCTCCTGCACGCCCCCGACTGGGGATGGAGCCCGCAACCCGGGCGTGTGCCCTTGACCGGGACTCGAACCCTGACCTCCTGGTTCCTGGGCCGACGCTCTAACCACTGAGCCACGCTGTGTGGCCTGCTCCCTTTTCCTCATGAGGCTCCACATCGGTGCCCTTTCCGTGGACGCACGGGGGGGTGGGCTCCTGTGGCCCCATCGGTGTGGGGTCACCGGGGAGAGAGAGACAGAGATAAACCTGGAACCCAGTGTGGGGCCTGCAGGAGGCAGCCGGCCAGCGATTCTCTCTCATCACGGATGTTCCTCTCTCCCTCCCTCCCTCTCACTTCCTCTCTGAAATCCATGCCACATATTTATCTACGAATTAAAAATGGAAGCGCAGCCGCCGGGGCCAGCAG
>NW_005355139.1:59389-62017 GCF_000412655.1 Myotis brandtii
GGAGGGCCAGGCCTGCCCACGGAAGGGACAGAGAAATGACATATCCTTTCCTTCCTTTTTATCAAAATTTGTCCGGTCCTGGTGTCCGCTGCCCGCACGCCCCCAAGGATCCAGCTGCCCCAGAGCTGGACGTGAGGTGGACAGGGGGCTCCCCGGACACCCTGGGGTTCAGGGCTAACAGCAAGAGGACATGGCAGCTGAGCCCGGCCCCCTGGCCCTCCGGCCTCCCAGCTGTCGGTGGGAGCTGTGTTTGTGTGGTTGCTGGGGACGCGGGGATTATAAATAGAGGGGTCAGCTGGGGCCGCGGGGCAGTGGCCGCCAGGAGCCGGCTGCTGTAAACAGTGACATCGGGGCCTGGTGACAGGGGGCCGGCTCCCGCCCCGGCCGCCGCCCAGGGCTCAGCGGTGCCTCCAGAATAAACTGCCCCTGGCTTCCCGGGAAGCCAGGAATCATGGGCACAAGTTCGGTGCCTTTTCAGGACAATGTTTTTTTTAAAATATGTTTTTATTGATTTCGGAGAGGAAGGCAGAGGGAGAGAGACAGAAACATCAATGAAAGAAAAAAAAAAGAGAAAATATATAAAACATCCATGATGAGAATCAGGGACCGGCTGCCTCCTGCATGCCGCCTACTGCAGATCGAACCCACAACCGGGGCAGGTGCCCTTGACCGGGAATCGAACCCTGACCTCCCGGTTCATAGGTTGATGCTCAACCACCGAGCCACACCGGCCGGGCTGGGGTCTTACTGTATAAGGCACAGATCCCATTTGTGCGTCTTGTGTGGCTTTAATTTGCAGGCCCCCGGCACGGAACCTAACAGGGTTCATGACTGACCCCGTGACCTGAGCTCCTCCCAGACACCCCGCCTCCATGAGGAGCCCGCAGTCCGCACCACCCTCATCCTCGCTTTCCCTGATTATAAATGTTAACAGAGTCCGGCCGGTGTGGCTCAGTGGATAGAGTGTCGGGCTGTGAACTGAAGGGTCCCGGGTTCGATTCCAGCCAAGGGCACATGCCCGGGTTTCAGGCTCCACCCCCAGTAGGGGGCGTGCAGGAGGCAGTCGATCCATGATTCTCTCTCACCATGGATGTTTCCTTCTCCCTCTCCTTCTCCCTTCCTCTCTGAAATCAATAAAAACATATTTTTTAAAGGCATTTTCTTTTTCTTTTTAAATTTTTTAAAACATATTTTATTGATTTTCACAGAGAGGAAGGGAGAGGGATAGAGAGTTAGAAACATCGATGAGAAACATCGATCAGCTGCCTCCTGCACGCCCCCCACCGGGGATGTGCCCGCAACCCAGGTACATGCCCTTGACCAGAATCGAACCCGGGACCCTTCAGTCCGCAGGCCGACGCTCTATCCACTGAGCCACACCGGTCAGGGCTAAAAACATATTTTTTAAAAAATTACTTGTTAATAGAAGGACTCATACACCTGCCCTGAGAACTGAGGTCCCTTTGGCTGGTCCGATACGCCCGCTGCCGTCTGAGTCCCGTGCAAACCACCCCGCCTTTTTCATGTGTGTTAATCCTCACCATTGATTTATAGAGAGAGAGGAAGAGAGAGAGAGAGAGAGAGAGAGAGAGAGAGAGAGACATAGATGGGCTGCCTCCTGCACGCGCCCCGACCAGGGCCCGGGGAACCTGCCACCCAGGTACGTGCCCTTGACCAGAATCCAACCCGGGACCCTTCAGTTCCCCGGGGGCCGACGCTCTAACCATTGAGCCACACCGGCCAGGGCCAAACCGCCCCCTTTAACGCCCGGGGATGTGAGAGCCGTGCCCGTCGCCCGAAACCGCGCTGGCCGGCCACCCAGACCCTCTGGACCTCGTCCCTCCCCCGGGGCTTGTCAGCCCGGCCGTGGGGATCCCGTAAATGTCTGCAGCCTCCCGCGCCCATGAGCCCTGGGAAACACACTCCTGGTTTACGAGCTCATAAAAGCGTGTTTAAGAGGCGGGCGTGTGGGGGCTCCATGCCCCTGGCTTCCCGGCCGGAGGTGGTTACAAGACGGCGGGGCGGGGGGCAGGGGGGCTGTTGACCTGCGTTGGGGGGTGTCCCTGACCGAGGACGGAGGAGGGGGGCTGGGGTAAGTGACTTGCAGTCATTGTGACCTTGAGATGCTCTAGGTCACTGGGTGGCTTCCTCTAACCCCATCGGCCAAGGGTGAGGGCTCTCTTGTCTGTATTATTATTACTATTATTATTATTGTTGTTACTAGAGGCCCGGTGCACAAAATTCATGCAAAAATAGGCCTTCCCTCCCCCGGCTGCCGGTGCCGGCTTCCCTCTGGCACCCGGGACCCGGGCTTCCCTCCCAGACCCAGATTCGTCCGGAAGGTCATCCGGAAGGACGTCCGGAAGGTCGCTCGGCTGTCTGGTCTAATTAGCATATTATGCTTTTATTATTATAGACTAGAGGCCCGGTGCACAAAAATTTGTGCACTCGGGGGGCGTCCCTCAGCCCGGCCTGTGCCCTCTCGCAGTCTGGGACCCCTCGGGGGATGTCCACCTGCTGGCTTAGGCCTGCTCCCCGGGGGATTGGGCTTAAGCTGGCAGTCAGACCTCCCTCTGGCAGCCTGGCAGCCCTCGGGGGATGTCCACCTGCTGGCTTAGGCCCGCTCCC
>NW_005355139.1:63110-66286 GCF_000412655.1 Myotis brandtii
GGATGGAGCCCACAACCCAGGCATGTGCCCCGACCGGGAATCGAACCCGGGACCTCCTGGTTCACAGGTCGATGCTCAACCATTGAGCCACACCAGCCGGGCTGGTTTACTTAACAGAATTGCCCCGAGTTTACTCATTTCCTTGTTTGCACAGGACATTTTATGACACTTTTTTTGGGAGAGGCAACAAGATAGTTACAATAAAAAAGATCGCCTTCCCCATGAATTAACATTATAACTGCGTCGGGGTTTCCTTCCACGCCACGTTCGCTCACGGAAGCTGGAAAAGGAACGTCGAGAAATAACGTACACGTTGTCCAAATAGCAAGTTGCTCCCCGCAGACCCGTTTTTGGGGGTATTTTCCCTCCTCTGTAATCCTACATACCATAGAGCAGGATTCTCGTTCTCGTATAAACGCCCCGAATTCCCCACACAGACCTTCCGAGCTCCGTGGTTTTGTTTGCTTTGTGGAACTTGAGGTAAAGATATAAAATCCCGACGCAACGGCACTGATTTCCCTAGAAATCGCCCGGTTATGTGAGAAACGGGCTTTTGAAAAGCATTGCATGGGAAGAAGGATAAGTTTCCTTTATTAAACTTAACAAATCCTACCCCCTCCCTTTTTATTGAATCCCAGTGGATATATCAAATATCCTTAGACTAAAACCCAAAGATTACAGATTTTTAGAAAAAATATTTTTATTGATTTCAGAGAGGAAGGGAGAGGGGGAGAGAGAGAAACATCCACGATGAGAGAGAATCATGGACCGGCATGTTTCTCTCTCATCGATGTTTCTAACTCTCTGTCCCTCTCCCTTCCTCTCTGTGAAAAATCAATAAAATAGATTTAAAAAAAAAATAATAATTTCAGTGGCTGAAAATATCCCAGCATGCATTTCCTGAAAATATGCAGCCCCCACAGACTATCCAGTGGCCACAATCGCCCCCATATGTACCCCCCACGGCGGTGTGTGCCCCCCGCAAACAGGCCCACTGGGGGGGGTGTGTCCTGCAGGAGAAAGCGCGCCACCTCCGGCCGACACCGGGATTGCACGGGACCCCGGGCGCCTGCGGTTGCAGTTCCCCGCGCGGCCACACGATGGCAGTGCGACCCACGGAAAGGCCGGGGTTCCCGGCTCCTGCGGTTTGAAATCACTTACTCTCTGCACCCCTTTTCCAAAGCCTTTCCGGGCTGACCCCTGACCCCCTCCCCGCCCCCCATTCGCGCGTTGGACGAGCCTGGTGTTTGGTTTGGTGCGTGACGCTCATTACAGATCGGTGCCTGCGCGCCCCCCGCCCCCCCAATTCCTAATGGAGTCCAGTCTGGACCCCTCGGCCCCTAATTCAGAACTGATGTTGCAAAGCCCGCAGGCTTTTCCCAATAAATTGTTACAACTCCAGCTGCTCGGCCGACTTTCCCCCCAACACAAAGGCGGGCTGGGTTTCACCGTAATCTCGCAGATTAGGCTAAAACCGAGGGGCGCCAGGGGCCCCCCGACACCCCCTCCCCCGTCTCTGCCCATAACAAAGGGACACACACACACACACACACACACAGACACACACAGGCTCCTAATGGTCAGGAACATGCCAGGCCGGTTTTTTTTTTTCCTTCTTTTATTTTTAAAAAATATATTTTTATTGATTTCAGGGAGGAAGGGAGAGGAGGAGAGAGAGAGAGAAACATCCATGATGAGAGAGAACCATGGACCGGCTGCCTCCTGCATGCCCCCTACTGGGGATCGAACCCGCAACCCAGGCACGTGCCCTTGACCGGGAATCGAACCCGGGACCTCCTGGTTCCTAGGTCGATGCTCTATCCACTGAGCCACACCGGCCTGGCCCAGGCAATTTTCTTGGTGCTTCCAGACATGGGAACGTGGCCCGGTCGGTCCTCATGTCCCCAGAACTGAAGTCGGGGGGCTGGCATGCACCCCACACCCAGGTCTGTGAGGGGGCCCCTGGGGTCCTTGTCTGGGAACTTCTAGCTCAGCTTTGCTCTGCAGACCCCGGTCCCTGTGTCCTTCCCGAATGACAGCTTTGTGGTGTTTCCTCCAGAAATTTGTTCTTTAAACAGAAATTGATGTCCGGCCGGCGTGGCTCAGTGGTTGAGCGTCGACCTAGGAACCAGGAGGTCCCGGGTTCGATTCCCGTCAAGGGCACAGGCCCGGGTTTTGGGCTCGATCCCCAGTAGGCGGCGTGCAGGAGGCAGCCGGTCCATGATTCCCTCTCATTCAGGGTGTTTCTGTCTCTCTCTCTCTAAAAAAAGAATAAAAACACATTAAAAAAAGAGAAATTGTTTAAGCGGCCACAAAAGTATAAGAATATCTTCTTCTAATTTTCCCCATAGGTTCACGCTTTGTGAACGCCCGAGGACATATTGTTACTCATTTTCCATGGTGGCAACCTGGATTCATCGCTGCCAGCACGGATCTGTTCTAGTTTCTCGGAGGCGGGGAGCAGCGTGTACTGGAAGATGTTGGCCCATATCTCTCTATATTTTTTAAAAATATGTTTCTATTGATTCCAGAGAGAGGAACAGACAGGGGGAGAGAGACAGAAACATCCATGATGAGAGAGAATCACGGACCGGCTGCCTCCTGCACGCCCCCCACTGGGGATGGAGCCTGCAATCCGGGCATGAGCCCTGACCAGGAATCGAACCCGTGACCTCCTGGTTCCTGGGTCAGGGCTCGTGGTGGCAACCTGGATTCATCGCTGCCAGAACAGATCTGTTCTAGTTTCTCGGAGGCAGGGAGCAGCGTGTACTGGAAGATGATGGCCCATATCTCTCTATATTTTTAAAAAATATGTTTCTATTGATTCCAGAGAGAGGAACAGACAGGGGGAGAGAGACAGAAACATCCATGATGAGAGAGAATCACGGACCGGCTGTATCCCGCACGCCCCACGCTGGGGATGGAGCCCGAAATCCGGGCATGAGCCCTGACCAGGAATCGAACCCGTGACCTCCTGGTTCATGGGTCAGGGCTCAACCGCTGAGCCACACGGGCCTGGGCAGGGAGAAGTATTTTAGTGGCTTTTCCATATCCCATTGGACAAGTGTAGGGTCCTTGTAAGACGCAGAAGAGGAGTCGCAGGCACAGAGGAGCAGCCATGTGGAGACGGAGGGAGGCAGAGGCGGGAGGGAGGCGGCCACCAGCCCGGGGACGCC
>NW_005355139.1:66299-67832 GCF_000412655.1 Myotis brandtii
CCATGGACCGGCTGCCTCCTGCATGCCCCCTACTGGGGATCGAACCCGCAACCCAGGCACGTGCCCTTGACCGGGAATCGAACCCGGGACCTCCTGGTTCCTAGGTCGATGCTCTATCCACTGAGACACACCGGCCGGGCCCAGGAAATTTTCTTGGTGCTTCCAGACATGGGAACGTGGCCCGGTCGGTCCTCATGTCCCCAGAACTGAAGTCGGGGGGCTGGCATGCACCCCACACCCAGGTCTGTGAGGGGGCCCCTGGGGTCCTTGTCTGGGAACTTCTAGCTCAGCTTTGCTCTGCAGACCCCGGTCCCTGTGTCCTTCCCGAATGACAGCTTTGTGGTGTTTCCTCCAGAAATTTGTTCTTTAAACAGAAATTGTTGTCTGGCCGGCGTGGCTCCGTGGTTGAGCGTCGACCTGTGAACCAGGAGGTCACGGGTTCGATTCCCGCTCAGGGCACAGGCCCGGGTTGTGGGCTCGATCCCCAATAGGGGGTGTGCAGGAGGCCGCCGGTCCATGATTCTCTCTCATCAGGGATGTTTCTGTCTCTCTCTCTCTAAAAAAGGAATAAAAACATTTTTTTTAAAAAAAAGAAATTGTTTAAGCGGCCACAAAAGTATAAGAATACCTTCTAATTTTCCCCATAGGTTCACGCTTTGTGAACGCCCGAGGACATATTGTTACTCATTTTCCGTGGTGGCAACCTGGATTCATCGCTGCCAGAACAGATCTGTTCTAGTTTCTCGGAGGCAGGGAGCAGCGTGTACTGGAAGATGATGGCCCATATCTCTCTATATTTTTAAAAAATATGTTTCTATTGATTCCAGAGAGAGGAACAGACAGGGGGAGAGAGACAGAAACATCCATGATGAGAGAGAATCACGGACCGGCTGCCTCCTGCACGCCCCCCACTGGGGATGGAGCCTGCAATCCGGGCATGAGCCCTGACCAGGAATCGAACCCGTGACCTCCTGGTTCCTGGGTCAGGGCTCAACCACACGGGCCTGGGCTGGGAGAAGTATTTTAGTGGCTTTTCCACATCCCATTGGACAAGTGTAGGGTCCTTGTAAGACGCAGAAGAGGAGTCGCAGGCACAGAGGAGCAGCCACATGGAGACGGAGGGAGGCAGAGGCGGGAGGGAGGGAGGCGGCCACCAGCCCGGGGACGCCCGCCAGGAGCCCCAGGCGCTGGGAGAGGCAGGGGGGACCCTCCCTGGAGCCTTTGGAGGGAGCAGGGCCCTGGGGACACCCGGTCTCCAGGATCGACAGGAGGGAGCGTGGCCCTGGGACACCCGGTCTCCAGGATCGACAGGAGGGAGCGTGGCCCTGGGACACCCGGTCTCCAGGATCGACAGGAGGGAGCGTGGCCCTGGGACACCCGGTCTCCAGGATCGACAGGAGGGAGCGTGGCCCTGGGACACCCGGTCTCCAGGATCGACAGGAGGGAGCGTGGCCCTGGGACACCCGGTCTCCAGGATCGACAGGAGGGAGCGTGGCCCTGGGACACCCGGTCTCCAGGATCGACAGGAGGGAG
>NW_005355139.1:68164-73730 GCF_000412655.1 Myotis brandtii
GCGGCCTTTTGAAGTGGAGCCGGGCGAGGAGGCAAATACCTTTAAACATTTTTAAGAAACCCTAATTGAGGAGAACATTAAAGGAGGCACGCGCGGCATTAATTGGCCTGTTTGGTGCATAATTTGGGCCCCGGGGACCCAGTGCCGTACCCCCTGCCGACACAGGAGGACTCACATGTTTAATTCAACGCGTCTTCTGTTTAATTACCTCCAGATAAGGTGAGCTCTGATGGGGGGGGGCCTTTATTATGGAACTGGGGTGTCTCGCCGGCCTTAAGATAAATAAATTAGGGCCGAAGGAGGGGGAAAGGGAACACGGGCCTGGGCTGGGAGAAGTATTTTAGTGGCTTTTCCACATCCCATTGGACAAGTGTAGGGTCCTTGTAAGACGCAGAAGAGGAGTCGCAGGCACAGAGGAGCAGCCATGTGGAGACGGAGGGAGGCAGAGGCGGGAGGGAGGCGGCCACCAGCCCGGGGACGCCTGGAGCCCCAGGAGCTGGGAGAAGCAGGGGGGACCCTCCCTGGTGCCTCTGGCGGGAGCAGGGCCCTGGGACACCCGGTCTCCAGGATCGACAGGAGGGAGCAGGGCCCTGGGACACCCGGTCTCCAGGATCGACAGGAGGGAGTGTGGCCCTGGGACACCCGGTCTCCAGGATCGACAGGAGGGAGCAGGGCCCTGGGACACCCGGTCTCCAGGATCGACAGGAGGGAGCAGGGCCCTGGGACACCCGGTCTCCAGGATCGACAGGAGGGAGCAGGGCCCTGGGACACCCGGTCTCCAGGATCGACAGGAGGGAGCAGGGCCCTGGGACACCCGGTCTCCAGGATCGACAGGAGGGAGCAGGGCCCTGGGACACCCGGTCTCCAGGATCGACAGGAGGGAGCAGGGCCCTGGGACACCCGGTCTCCAGGATCGACAGGAGGGAGTGTGGCCCTGGGACACCCGGTCTCCAGGATCGACAGGAGGGAGCAGGGCCCTGGGACACCCGGTCTCCAGGATCGACAGGAGGGAGCAGGGCCCTGGGACACCCGGTCTCCAGGATCGACAGGAGGGAGCAGGGCCCTGGGACACCCGGTCTCCAGGATCGACAGGAGGGAGCAGGGCCCTGGGACACCCGGTCTCCAGGATCGACAGGAGGGAGCAGGGCCCTGGGACACCCGGTCTCCAGGATCGACAGGAGGGAGCAGGGCCCTGGGACACCCGGTCTCCAGGATCGACAGGAGGGAGTGTGGCCCTGGGACACCCGGTCTCCAGGATCGACAGGAGGGAGCAGGGCCCTGGGACACCCGGTCTCCAGGATCGACAGGAGGGAGCAGGGCCCTGGGACACCCGGTCTCCAGGATCGACAGGAGGGAGCAGGGCCCTGGGACACCCGGTCTCCAGGATCGACAGGAGGGAGCAGGGCCCTGGGACACCCGGTCTCCAGGATCGACAGGAGGGAGCAGGGCCCTGGGACACCCGGTCTCCAGGATCGACAGGAGGGAGCAGGGCCCTGGGACACCCGGTCTCCAGGATCGACAGGAGGGAGTGTGGCCCTGGGACACCCGGTCTCCAGGATCGACAGGAGGGAGCAGGGCCCTGGGACACCCGGTCTCCAGGATCGACAGGAGGGAGCAGGGCCCTGGGACACCCGGTCTCCAGGATCGACAGGAGGGAGCAGGGCCCTGGGACACCCGGTCTCCAGGATCGACAGGAGGGAGCAGGGCCCTGGGACACCCGGTCTCCAGGATCGACAGGAGGGAGCAGGGCCCTCCTGCACGCCCCCCACTGGGGATCGAGCCTGCAACCCGGGCTTGTGCCCTTGACCGGGAATCGAACCCTGACCTCCTGGTTCCTAGGTCGACGCCCAACCACTGAGCCACAGGAAGAAAGCGATTTAAATGCTCCACTTGGCACACATTTGGGGGCCTTGTCCGGCCTCTTACTCCTCGTCCCATCGGAGAGGGGCCCCCGGAGTCCAGGCGAACCCACGTCAAGAAGCAAAATCAGCCCGGCCAGGGTGGCTCAGTGGTGAGGGTCGACCTATGAACCAGGAGGTCAGGGTTCGATTCCCAGTCAAGGGCACCTGCCCGGGTTGCGGGCTCCATCCCCAGTGGGGGGCGTGCGGGAGGCAGCCGGTCCACGATTCTCTCTCTTTCATCATGGATGTTCTCATCCCCCTGTCCCTGTCCCTCTCCCTCTCTCTGAAATCAATTAAAAAAAAAAAAAGTAGCCCTGGCCGGTGTGGCTCAGTGGGTAGAGCCTCGGCCTGCAGACTGGAGGGTCCCGGGTTCGATTCCCGGTCAAGGGCACGTGCCTGACCCCCCAGCAGGGGGCGCGCAGGAGGCAGCCGATGCATGGTTCTCTCTCCTCATGGATGTTTCTCTCTCTCTCTCCCTCTCCCTTCCTCTCTGAAATCAATACAAAATATATTTTAAAAAAAGAAAAACATATAAAATGAAAACATATTTAGCGATTTAAATTTCTTATTGAATTTGCTTTCTTTTTTTTTTTTAGCTACTTAGAAACTGTTTTGGAAGACATTTGAAATTATGTAAGTCTCGAATAAAATGTTTTTCAGAACTAAAGTTTCTGTTATAATTACATGTTATGTGTAATTTATAATTTATAACGTATAATTACAAATAATGCACATCATTGTAGCGAATAAAGCTGATGGAAGTCCTTGTTTTTTGTTTAAGAAAAAAATAAAATTAATACGTCCCCGCGCTCCCTCCTTGGCGCCCCAAAACGGTGCCAATTTTTAGCCAAAGTTAACAGCCCGTCTTTCCAAACGTTCTGTCTTCTTCTTATTTTTCTTTTTTAAGGAAAAAGGAGAGAGAGAGAGAGAACCCCCACCCCCGCCCCCACCCCACGCTCCTCCCGTGAGGAGGGGAAGGGGAAGGGGAAGGGGAAGGGGAAGGGGGTGCCCGCTCTCGCCAGGCCCGTGGCACAGGACGAGGGATTGTCAACCAGGAGTTTGTCCGGAGTGTGGGATGTGGAGTTGCAATCAGTGATGGTTGGGTTCCCAGGGACCGGGAGGGCTGGGAGCAGGGACGAGGACTCGTGGGGAACAAGTATTGACAGTCACAGGGGAGCCAGACACCTGGGTAGAGAGATGGTGGATGGATGGATAGATGGATGGATCCATCCATCCACCATCCAACCGTCAACCATCCATCATGCATCCATCCATCCATCCATCCACCCATCTATCCATCTATCCATCCATCCATCCATCCATCCATCCATCCATCCATCCATCCATCCATCCATCCATCCATCCATCCATCCATCCATCCATCCATCCATCCATCCATCCATCCATCCATCCATCCATCCATCCATCCATCCATCCATCCATCCATCCATCCATCCATCCATCCATCCATCCATCCATCCATCCATCCATCCATCCATCCATCCATCCATCCATCCATCCATCCATCCATCCATCCATCCATCCATCCATCCATCCATCCATCCATCCATCCATCCATCCATCCATCCATCCATCCATCCATCCATCCATCCATCCATCCATCCATCCATCCATCCATCCATCCATCCATCCATCCATCCATCCATCCATCCATCCATCCATCCATCCATCCATCCATCCATCCATCCATCCATCCATCCATCCATCCATCCATCCATCCATCCATCCATCCATCCATCCATCCATCCATCCATCCATCCATCCATCCATCCATCCATCCATCCATCCATCCATCCATCCATCCATCCATCCATCCATCCATCCATCCATCCATCCATCCATCCATCCATCCATCCATCCATCCATCCATCCATCCATCCATCCATCCATCCATCCATCCATCCATCCATCCATCCATCCATCCATCCATCCATCCATCCATCCATCCATCCATCCATCCATCCATCCATCCATCCATCCATCCATCCATCCATCCATCCATCCATCCATCCATCCATCCATCCATCCATCCATCCATCCATCCATCCATCCATCCATCCATCCATCCATCCATCCATCCATCCATCCATCCATCCATCCATCCATCCATCCATCCATCCATCCATCCATCCATCCATCCATCCATCCATCCATCCATCCATCCATCCATCCATCCATCCATCCATCCATCCATCCATCCATCCATCCATCCATCCATCCATCCATCCATCCATCCATCCATCCATCCATCCATCCATCCATCCATCCATCCATCCATCCATCCATCCATCCATCCATCCATCCATCCATCCATCCATCCATCCATCCATCCATCCATCCATCCATCCATCCATCCATCCATCCATCCATCCATCCATCCATCCATCCATCCATCCATCCATCCATCCATCCATCCATCCATCCATCCATCCATCCATCCATCCATCCATCCATCCATCCATCCATCCATCCATCCATTCATCCATCCATCCACCATCCATCCATCCACCATCCATCATCTGCTATCTATCATCCATCTACATATCATCTATATATCTATCCATCCATCTGTCATTTTTCTATCATCTTTTCATACATTTAATAACTATGTTTACAGTTTTGTTTTCCTGATTTGCCTGTTTAGATATTTTGCCCATTTTCTATAGAATTTACCATCTCTCCCTCTTTGCACAAAGAAGTTATCACAGTAGGGATATCAGCCATTTCCCCGTGATGTATGCTGCAAATATTTTATTTTTCTCAATTTGACTTTTACCTTTGGTTTTGCTTATGATGTTTTTGTTTTGTTTTTTCCCCTTTTGGGGAATCTAGGCCCAAAATGTGTTTATGTTGTCAAAGCTGTTACTTTTCATCTTATTGCATCTGGATTTTGAGTCATGGTTACAAAGCCTTTCCTAGACACACAAATTATGTGAGAATCCAACCCTTCTCTCCCCCCACGCCCCACTGTTGCTTGTATATTTTCATTTAAAAAAAGCAGGCGGGTCTCTGATCAATTTACGTGCATCTGGTGTCGGGAATGGAGCTGATATTACCTTTTCCCATCGATTGGAAATGCCTGTTGGTGATTTGAGAATCCAGATTTCCTTGTGTAGCTGGGTTTATTCTCTGCACCTTCTATTCTAATCCACTGGTCTGTGTATTTATTTATTCGGGCACCAATAACACACTGTTTTTTATTTTTTTACTAGCGGCCCGGTGCACGAAATTTGTGCACGGGTAGGGTCCCTAGGCCTGGCCGGCAATCACGGCCGATCTGTGGGGTGATGGGGGCCCCCTGCTGGCACCCGCCTTGGCCAGCCTGGGACCTGGGGGCTGGGGGCAGCTCCTGCATTGAGCATCTGCCCCCTGGTGGTCAGTGTGTGTCATAGCGACCGGTTGTTCCACCCGTCCATTCAGTTGATTTGCATATTAGGCTTTTATTATATAGGATTGATTTTTTTAGAGAGAGAGAGAGAGAAAGGGAGAGAGAGAGAGACAGAGAGAGAGAGAAACATCGAATTGTTATTCCACTCATTGGTGCATTCCTTGGCTGATTCACGTATGTTCCCTGACTGGGGATCGAACCTGCAACCTTAGTGAATTGGGCGATGCTCTAACCCAGTGGTCGGCAAACCGCGGCT
>NW_005355139.1:74975-76225 GCF_000412655.1 Myotis brandtii
CCCTCCCCTGCCGGCCTGATCGCCCCCAACTGCCCTCCCCTGCCGGCCTGATCGCCTCTAACTGCCCTCCCCTGCCGGCCTGATCACCCCTAACTGCCCTCCCTTCCGGCCTGATCGCCCCCAACCGCCTCTGCCTCAGCCCCTGTCACCGTGGCTTTCTCCGGAAGACGTCCGGTTGACCCGGTCTAATGAGCACATCACCCTTTTATTGGAATAGATTGATTTCAGAGCCGAAGGGAGAGGGAGAGAGAGAGATAGAAACATCCCCGATGAGAGAGAACCATCGACCGGCCGCCTCCTGCACGCCCCCCTCCCGGGCATGTGCCCCGACCGGGAATCGAACCCGTGCCCTCCTGGTTCCTAGGTCGACGCTCACCACTGAGCCACGCCGGCTACGATGGCATTCCCTCTTTGCCGGATATAAACTCGGATCTCACAGACCTGCGGGCGCCGGCCTTCAAGGTCCCGAGAAACCATAACTCACATCATTTCACGGGAGAACCCCCAGGCGGCTCTGGGTGCCATGAACCTAAAACACTGTGCATCCGAAAACACCCCCAAAACCAAGCTCCCCCCTGACCCTGAGCAGGGATAGCGGCTTCTTTTCCTGGCTGCTCCCTGTCCCCACTTTTTTTCCCCCTGAATTACGGGCAGAAAAGAAGTTTGGACACTTTTCCACAGGAAGCCGGAGTGATATTAATTTTTCAGAACCTGGTGAGTCAGAAATGGCTCGTCCAATTTGCTTCAAACTTCCCAGGTCGACGAGGCCCCGGACAAGCGTTCGGCCGAAGGAGATGTTTTGTCAGAAAACGAGGAAGGTCAGGCGAGGGCGGCCGGCTGAGGGGTGAGGCCTCCTGGGCAGGTGGGTCTAATTAGCCGCTGTCTGCGTCCGACTCGGGGAGAGAGGGGGAGAGAGGGGGAGACAGAGGGAAACATCCAATTGATGGGGTGCCTCCTGCACGCGCCCCGACCAGGGACCAGGCCGGGGAGGAGCCTGCAATGGAGGTACGAGCCCTTGACCAGGAATCGAACCCGGGACCATCCAGTCTGCAGGCCGACGCTCTATCCACTGAGCCACACCGGTCAGGGCGGAAATTAGCAATTTTTTTGAGTCCATTTCACGAAAAAGATGCCGGGTTCGGGGTTGGATACGGGAGGAGGCAGGCCTGTGGACCGTTAAAATTTGTCATCCTGGGAGGTCTGGCCTTGGTGGAATATTTTTTATTTTTATTTTATTTTATTTTATTTTA
>NW_005355139.1:77311-78304 GCF_000412655.1 Myotis brandtii
GAGAGTCATGGACCGGCCGCCTCCTGCACGCCCCCTACTGGGGATGGAGCCCGCAACCCGGGCCTGTGCCCTTGGCCGGGAATCGAACCCTGACCTCCTGGTTCCTCGGACGATGCTCAACCACGGAGCCAGGCCGGTTGGGTGAGATATATTCATGTTCGATGCAATCCCTACCCTCAAAGACTGCAATTCTGGAAAAATCGGCAAACCCCATAAAACACATTAAAGTTCAATGGCAATTGGCAGGTGTGTTATAAATATTTTCCCATTGATTTTTAGAGAGAGAGGAAGAGAGAGGGAGAGACAGAGAGAGAAACATCAATGTGAGAGAGACACATCGATGGGTTGCCTCCTGCACACGCCCCGACCAGGGTCTGGGCCAGGGAGGAGCCTGCAACCGAGGTCCGTGCCCTTGACCGGGAATCGAACCCGGGACCCTTCGGTCCACAGGCTGACGCTCTATCCACTGAGCCACACCAGCCAGGGCCATTGAAATTTCTCTCTCTCTATTCCTCTCCCTTCCTCTCTGAAATCAATAAACATATATTTATTAAAAAAGAAAAAAGAAGCCAACATCCTGTTTGGAGGTTGGAGGGAGAAGGCGGGGGGGGGGGTTGGAAGGCACAAGACACAATGTAAGAACTCAGGTAATGCCCAGCCGGCGTGGCTCAGTGGTTGAGCATCGACCTAGGAACCAGGAGGTCCTGGGTTCGATTCCCGGTCAAGGGCACATGCCCGGGTTTCGGGCTTGATCCCCAGTCGGGGGCGTGCAGGAGGCAGCCGGTCCGTGATTCTCTCTCACCATGGATGTTTCTCTCTCTCTTTCCCTCTCCTTCCCCCCCCCATCTCTAAAATCAATAAAAACATATCCTATATAATAAACGCCTAATAAGCTAAGTGTTCCAGTCAGCCGTTCAACCAATCAAAGCGTAATATGCTAATGATATGCTAAGGCCGCTCCACTGCTCGCTATGACGTGCACTGACCACCAGG
>NW_005355139.1:79308-81048 GCF_000412655.1 Myotis brandtii
TGGGCAGAGGGGCGGCCCCCCCGCCTGGCCTGGGCGCCCACGGGTCCCGGGAAAACCATTGCTCCTCCCCGGGGGACGGGTGTGTGGATGGTGTGGGGCAGGCTGGATGGAGCAGCGAAAGCCATGGGGTTTGTAGCCACTGAATTCCTTTATAGCGACGCTGGCGGCCTGATGCACGAAATTCGTGCACGAGGAGGCCTTCCCGCCCTGGCTGGTGTGGCTCAGCGGATAGAGCGTCGGCCTGCGGACCGAAGGGTCCCGGGTTCGATTCCGGTCAAGGGCATGTAACTGGGTTCGGGCACATCCCCAGTGGGGGGCGTGCAGGAGGCAGCTGATCGATGTTTCTCTCTCATCGATGTTTCTGACTCTCTATACCTTTCCCTTCCTCTCTGTAAAAAATCAATAAAATATAAAAAAAAGAAAGATATTTTTTTTAAAAAAAGAGTAGGCCTTCCCGCCCCCCCGGCTGCCGGCACCGGCTTCCCTCCGGCCCCAGCTTCGTCCAGAAGGACGTCCGGAATGAGGTCCGGAAGGACATCTGGTCTAATGAGCCTATTACCCTTTTATTATTATAGATGCATAGCTACCCTATCTATGTATCAATGTGTCATGTATCTACCACCTAGCAACTGATCTATTATCTATCATATCTATCATCATGTCTATCATCTAATTTGTCATCTATTTATTGATCTATTATCTGTTCTATTTACCTCTCTATCCATCATCTCTAGCTCATTTAGATGTAATTTATCATCTGTCTATCATCTATTGTCTATCATACCTTTCTATCTTTCTATCTATCATCTATCCATCTATCTATCTATCTATCTATCTATCTATCATCTATCTATCTATCTATCTATATCTATCATCTATCTATCTATATCTATATCTATCATCTATCTATATATCTATCATCTATCATCTAATATCTATCATATCTTTCTATCTTTCTATCTATCAATCTATCATCTATCTATTTATCTATCATCTATCTATTGATCTATGATCTATCATATTATGTTCATTTATCATCTATCTCATGAATAATTTATCCATTGACCTGTGATCTATCATATTTATCTCTTTATCCACCAACTTATTATCTATGTGATTTATCATCGATCATCTATGTTCTACTACATCTGTCTCTCTATCATCTCTCTAGTATCTGTCATTTGTCTATCATCTATCTTTTTCATTTATCCGTTGATCTATTATCCATCATATTTTTGTGTCTCTCTATCCATTATCCAGATCTCATTTATCTACGTCATTTACCAGCTGTCTACTGATCTATTATATGTTACAAGATAAAAGATGGGGTCCCTCGGCCTGGCCTGCGCCCTCTCACAATCCAGCCCCCCTCGGGGGATGGCGGAGGCCTGGTGCACGGATTCGGCCGGGTCCCCGCAGGCCAGGCCTCTTGTCTGCATAGAAGATCTTTGGTTAATCTCTTGCCGCCCTCCCTCCTCCCCCTTCCCTCTGAGATCCATCAGTCTGTTCCATGTTTCCAGGCCTGTGCATTGAGCGACTGCCCCCTGGTGGTCAGTGCGTGTCATAGACACTGGTCAAACGGTCGAATGGTTGCTTAGGCTTTTATCTATCTATCTATATCTATCTATCTATCTATCTATCTATCTATCTATCTATCATCTATCTATCTATCTATCTATCTATCTATCTATCTATCTATCTATCATCTATCTATCTATATCTATCTATCTATCTATCATC
>NW_005355139.1:82755-84314 GCF_000412655.1 Myotis brandtii
TATATCTATCTATCTATCTATCTATCATCTATCTATCCATCCATCCAGTTACAGGCAAAGTAAGATAGTTTAGTTCTTTTCACAAAATATGTTTATTGATTTCAGAGAGGAAGGGAGAGGGAGAGAGAGAGAGAAACATCCATGATGAGCGAGAACCATGGATCGGCCGCCTCCTGCACGCCCCCTACTGGGGATTGAGCCCACAACCCGGGCACGTGCCCTTGACCGGGAACCGAACCTGTGACCTCTCTGTGCACGGACCCAACCCACTGAGCCACACTGCCCGGGGCCAGATAGTTTAATTCCTACAACGCAGTTGGCATTAACCGGCTTCCATGGCCGAGAGCCACATCATGACGTGATGGGGGTACTTTTTTTGGGGGGAGGGGGTTCCTTTATACCAGGATGGGCTTGTCTGGAGCCCGGGGGGCTGAGCTGGGGCAGGAATGCCCCGAGGGAGCCTGGAGCCTCTCCGATAACTTCTGGGGACCCTGCAGACCGCCGGAGAGCGAGCCCTTTAGGGAGGAAGCTCCCCTGGGGGGTGAGCGGGAATTTGGGGTCCCCCCCGAGGCTGCTCCCAGCTCAGACACTGCCAACCTCCCAGGGCGGCGTCTGGCCAGCTGGGTGCAGGGAGCCACGCCGTGGGCACCCCGTTTTGCTGTCCTGGTGGCCTGCACCCCGGCACGGACGTGGGGACCGGGTTCCCCCACTCCTCCTCCTCCTCAGAGGGGAATCCCACGTTCGGAACACGTCCATCCGAGGAGAACGGGGGAGACAGGCCTGTGTTGGCGTCGGTGAAGGTGTTCGAGACGGGGTGTCTGCAGGGCCAACGGCTGCTCACCTCTCTCTCTCTCTCTCTCTCTCTCTCTCTCTCTCTCTCTCTCTCTCCCCATTTTGTTAGTTCTCAGTGTAGAGGGAGCTGACATTACAGACTTATTCCTCTTCTTCGGAGGAGAATTCTACGCTCAGAACACGTCCATCCGAGGAGAACGGGGAGAGACAGGCCAGCCCTGGCCGTCGATGAAGGCGCTGGAGACGTCGGGCGCGCGAGGAGCGGCGAGCAGCCGGCCACGTCTCCCCCTCTCCCCCCGCCTGGTACTTCCCCGCGTCGCCTGAGCTAACATTACAGACTTATTGGGGATTTAAGGCGCCGTTAAATATGCCCCTCGAAAAAGTTTCCTCCCTTTTTTGATTCCCCGGCTCCCGGTATCAGGGCTCTAATCAGCCCGGGGAAGGCAGGGCCGGGGCCGGGGAGGAAGCTGTTGGGGTGTCAATTACACGGGCTGGAGTCCCCGGCTCATTATTATTCTTGGATGTCTCTAATTTACATCTAAATGTACGGACTAATTTTGATCCAATCATGTCAGGAGTGATCGGTGCGGCCTGGGAGGAGATGACAGCCCCCCGAGCGGAGATTGCTGGAGTGAGGATCCCTCTGGCGATGATTTAATGCCGCAGTCAGCCCGGCCTGTCAGCACCGGCAGCCAAATTATGACACATTATGCCCGCGATGGACCCGCACGTACGCGGTGCCAAGGGGGGGGGCTGTGTGTGTGTGC
>NW_005355139.1:85210-86466 GCF_000412655.1 Myotis brandtii
GTGCACGTGCACATGTGAGTGTATGCATGTACATCCTGGCTTGTGTCTCTGTGCGTGCATGTGTGTCCATGTCTCATGTGTGTGTGTGTGCGTGTGAGTGAATGGCAGGTACATGCTTGCTTGTGTCTCTGTATGAGTGCGTGTCTGTCTGCATATGAGTCTGTGCATGTGTGCATGTGAGCATATGTAAGTGTGCACGTGCACGTGTGAGTGCATGCTTGTACATCCTGGCTTGTGTCTCTGTGCATGCATGTGTGTGCATGTCTCATGTGTGTGTGTGTGTGAATAGCAGGTACATGCTTGCTTGTGTCTGTCTGTATGAGTGCGTCTGTCTGCATATGAGTCTGTGCATGTGTGCATGTGAGCATATGTAAGTGTGCACGTGAACATGTGAGAGTATGCATGTACATCCTGGCTTGTGCGTCTGTGTGTGCACGTGTCTGTTGCTTTCATGTGTAGGCGTGTGCCCATGTGCCTGTGATTACCTGAGCCGTGTATATGAGTCTGCACACAGTTGTATCCGAGCTTGTGCACACATTTGTGTGTGTGGATGTGCCGGTGTCTGTGTGCACATGTCTGTGCATCTCTCCGTGTAAGCATGTAGATGTGAGTGCATGTATGCACGTGCTTGCATGTGTCTGTGTGTATGCATGCATGTGTGTCTGTCTGCTTGTCCACGTGCCATTTGGTGTATATGACTGCACGGGCCCGTGGTGTGTGTGTGGGGATGTGTTTGTTTCCGTGTGTGTCTGTGCACGTGTGTGTGCGTGTCTCTTTATGTGTATGATTGTGTGTCTGCTTGTGTCTCTGAGTGTCTGGCTGTGTGCTTCTTTGTGTGTCTGTGTGTATATGCCTGTTTGTATGAGTGTGTGTCTGTGTATGATTGTGTGTGTCAGTGTGTGTGACTGTGGGTGTGTGACTGTGTATCTGTGCATGTGTGTGTGTGTGTTTCTGTGTGTGTTATGACTCTGTATGTCTGACTATGTGCGTCTGACTCTGTGTGTGTCTCCGTGTGTGTCTGCATGTGTCTGTGTGTGCCTGGCTGTGTGTAAATGACTGTGTGTGACTGTGTGTCTGTGTGTGTCTGTGTGTGTCTGGGTGCCTGTGTGCCTGTGTGTCTGTGTGTGTCTGTGTGTGTCTGGGTGCCTGTGTGTCTGGGTGCCTGGGTGCCTGTGTGCCTGTGTGTGTCTGGGTGCCTGTGTGCCTGTGTGTCTGTGTGTGTCTGTGTGTGTCTGGGTGCCTGTGTGTCTGTGTGT
>NW_005355139.1:88082-88611 GCF_000412655.1 Myotis brandtii
GTGCCTGTGTGTCTGGGTGCCTGTGTGTGTGCCTGTGTGTCTGGGTGTCTGAGTGTCTGGGTGCCTGTGTGTTTGGGTACCTGTGTGTCTGGGTGCCTGTGTGTCTGGGTGCCTGTGTGTGTGCCGGCTGCCCTCCCTGCGCCCGAGTCCTGAAGGGCCCCGAGGCCCCTTGGCACGTAGCTGACTCCCCGGCTCAGCCCGGCCGGCGCCCCCCCTGCTCCTTCTTAGCTTAAGGGGACTTGCCTGTCAGGAGGGAGCGTGTGCGGCAGGAAATGTTTATTTTCGTGCCTCCCCTGTAATCCCGCTCGGGGAGGAGGAGGCGGTCGCTGATCGCCGGGGCTGACACCCGGCGGTTGATGGCAGTCGATGCCGCCACCCATCACGGGGACAGGGCACCCGCGTACCCCGTGCACGCTCTGGGTGATCCACCGTCCCCTCCTCACACCCCATGACCTGCCACCAGGGGCGAGACACGTGCTCCCCTCGGCGAGGGGGCTTTAAAAGTAGGACCTGCCCGGAGATGTTGCGG
>NW_005355140.1:0-823 GCF_000412655.1 Myotis brandtii
AGACACAACATTAGTATAGGGATAATTCAATAACAGCAATTATTCTGAATATTAAAATACTAATACTTTTTGTTAATAAAGGGTCAGTGTAAAAGTTAAGCAGAAATTGCAACATATTTTAAGAAAAAAGAAGAGAAAGCCACAGCATGTTTATGGCACTACAGCAACATGTTACATTTCGGGTCCACAAGACAAGTTAAGTAAATAGCTGGTAAATTCCAAAGAGGCAGGATCCCTATCACAAGGCTTTGAGAGCTAACATAAGGGGTTTGAACTTTGAGGACATTTGTGAGCAGAAAAGCAACAAGGTCACCTGCTGGCATCAGAAACTATTTAATAAATAGGATAATTCATGAAAACCAAGTGTCTACCACCCCTGAAGATTGTCCCATTCCCAGGGTCCCTACTGTGATCGCGTCACATGGAGAGAAAACCTGGTTTGGGAATCATGGATGTGAATTTTGTGGGGCCTCCCACAGAGAAGCTACTTCAAGTAGATGTGAGGAGGGAGTGCAGGAGCAACTGAGTGACTGAGTGTGCCTCAGTCCTAACCTACATATCTAAACAGGGACATTGTTTAATGCTCATAGCAATATTTATTATAACTCCAAAGAAGAAAGAAGCCAAAAATCAAAAACAGGTGTCCCTCTGCCCTAGCCGGTTTGGCTCAGTGGCTAGAGCATCGGCCTGAGCGCTGAAGGGTCTTGGGTTTGATTCTGATTAAAGACACATACCACAGTTGCAGGCTCGATCCCCAGCCCATACAATTACAATTCCTCAGATCCGTAAGGGGCACACTCAGGGGGCAGACTCAGTGAGCACC
>NW_005355141.1:0-1278 GCF_000412655.1 Myotis brandtii
CTGGTCACCCCTAACTTCCCCCCCTGCTGGCCTGGTCACTCCCAACTGCTCTCACTGCCGGCCTGGTTGGCCCCAACTGCCAGCCTGGTCTCCCTCAACTGCCCTTCTCCACCATCCTGGTTTCCCCCTACTGCTACCCCTGCCGGCCTTGTTGCCCCAGGCTGCCTGCTGGTCATTACTGTTACTGTGATGGTGTCCTGGACAATTTGCATATTCCTCTATTATTAGTATAGATGATGCTACATATAAAAATAATACTTAATGTTTATATTTGGACAATTTCTATCTGCAATGTGATTTATATACCTTCTCAACATAATTATATCTATTTCTAGATAAGAAAAAATTATAGTTTAAATAGATTAAGCAATCTCCAAATCATTGTAACATTTGTTCATGATAATTAACCTTCCTTCATGATATTTTATCAGCTTGGCTTCCAAAATTCACAAATGGTTTGGAAATTGTCCTCTCTTCAGCTATTTTTTTGTCTTTCTAGGAGATTTTCATGAACTTCTCTATTTTCTCTCCCATATTACTTTTTTATTATCTAAGGGGTTGTATCCTTAGCCAACTTCTCTTCTGGCTCTGCACAATTTCTTCTATATGATCTCTTCAATTTTCATTATAATCAATAAGTTAATTACTCCTAAACATTCAGCTCCAGACTGGACAGTCTGGACCTTTTTTTTTTTTGTTTTCTCCCAGTTAAAAATCACATATTTAACCATCCTCTGGATTTTTCTCTCTGAAATTGTCTTCAAGTTTGTCCCTTTCACAAATTATAAGATGTCTTAGTGGGTTAAGTCTATTATAACAAAATACCATTGACTGAGTGGCTTAAACAATAGACACTTCTTTCTCATAGTTCTGGAGGCTGGGGCATTCTGGATCAGGGTTCCAGCATGGTGGGATTGCTTGTGCGGGCCTCCTTCCTGGGGGAGCTGCCTTTTTCCACTACCTGTCAAGGTAAAATGAGAAAGCTCTAGTGTCACTTTTTTCTGTGATGGCACTTAATCTCATAATGAGGATCCGAGCTCATGACCTGTATTAACCTAACACCCAAAGGCCCCATCTACTAATACAACACATTGGTAGGTAGGCTTCAACATATAAATTGGCCAGGGTGTGGAAGGATGCAAACCTATGAATCATCACATAAGGTAAACCTTTTCAAGGCAGAAATAAAAAATTGTCACTTTGAATTTTTAATACCCAATAAGTTTTATGTTATTAATTGGTAGTCATATGTTGTCTTGTATTTGTCAGGGCAGTATT
>NW_005355142.1:0-560 GCF_000412655.1 Myotis brandtii
TCCCTGTACCCAGAGGCATCCCCTTTGAAGGGATTGTCCCATTGGTTTGTTCCCCACCGAGGTAACATACTATATAAAATTAACTTGTTCTGTCTGGGGTCACGTCACAGCTGTCAAATCCAGAGCCAATTCAAAATAGAACTATCATTCCTAATTTTTCAATAGAACTCTGCTTTCTAAGCTGTTTGTTGTTGATTTTTCTCTTACATTTGTAGGGCCATGACACAACTGCAGCTGGAATAAACTTGGCCTTGTACCTACTGGGTTGCTATCCAGAAGTCCAAAAAAAATTGGACAATGAACTGGACGAAGTGTTTGGTATGTATGGCCCTTTCACTACTTACACGGAAGGTCCCAAGTCACTGAAGCAAATGGCATTCTTCCTCATTAAGAATGAGCAGTCCGGCCTGTTCTAAAGACACTGTAATAAGCAGGATGGCTGCCATATGGGACCCCTTCCAGGGCTAATGTCCTTTGCAAGACCTCCTGCATTTGTTTACAGGCATTTGCTGATTGCTTGGCATGTGACTGCACTGGCCTAGATGCAGGGGCTACACAGA
>NW_005355143.1:0-400 GCF_000412655.1 Myotis brandtii
CAAAAATTCATCTGGAATAAATAAAGACCCCAAATAGCTACAGCAAGCCTGAGAAAGAAGAACATAGTAGGAGGGATCTCAAGACCAGATATCAAGCTGTATTACAAAGCCACTGTTCTCAAAAATGCCTGGTACTGGCACAAGAACAGACATATAGACCAATGGAATAGAATAGAGCACCTGGAAATCAACCCAAACCACTATGCTCAATCAATATTTCACAAAGGAGGGCAAGAACATACAATGAAGTCAAGACAGTCTCTTCAATAAATGGTGTTGGGAAATTTGAACAGATACATGCAAAAAAAAAAAAGAAAGAAAGAAACCAGACCACCAACTTACACCATACACAAAAATAAACTCAAAATAGATAAAGGACTTAAACATAAGATGGGAAACC
>NW_005355144.1:0-647 GCF_000412655.1 Myotis brandtii
CGAATTCGTGCACGGGTGGGGTCCAGCTGGCCCGCCCCTGATTGGGATGGGGTGGGGGTGATTGGAGGCGGGGCTGGCCAGGGGGAGGGGCCACAGCAGTTGGCCAGCCAGCCCCAACCCTGGTTGAACTCTGGTCGAACTCCTGGTTGAGGGGACAATTTGCATACTAGCCTTTTATTATATAGGATAAGCAAGTATGTTCTATATAAAGATACAGTAGCTTCTTTTTATTCTCACAGGGGACCCGCCCCACAAGGGGCACCTAGCTGATGTGAAAGCAGAATACAAACATAAGAAGAAAGAAGTGGAAGACACACCAGGGAGATGCTTAGAGGCAGACGACATATTCATCACGTGGCAGTAGGTGTTGTATTCTGGTGGCTTTGAGATATAAAGTATTACGACATTTTTGCAAAAAGTCAGAGGATGTCAAACGCCAAGACATATTTACATACCACAAACATACATAAAAACAACAGACAGGCACGCATAATGTAAATATGCACACACATGAATACATTTTCCTGCGTGTTTATACCGGAAAAATGAAATACAGCATTCTGGGTGTTTACATTGAAAAAAATTAGCTACAACCTCTTAAATTCCATTTTTAATTCAGAGTCAATTGATCTGCAAGCCTGTCAGGT
>NW_005355145.1:0-1883 GCF_000412655.1 Myotis brandtii
GAGATTTCAGGGATCTAGTCTGGTCAAGAGAGGTTCTTGAGACAACCACCAGCTCCCCGGCAACTGCAGGCTTTTTCAGGGAAGAAGTTCTGCCTCATTCGTTGGGCCAGGGGCTAAGCCAATGCCAGATAGACTCCATGTCATCTGAAATGGCAGCAGATTCTAACGAACAGTCAAATGAGTGAGTGAGGAAGGAAAGGGAAAAGATGCAAGTTCTCTTTGGGTCTAAGGCAGCAGGGCCTCCTCAGGGCTAAGGAGGCCTATAACAGACTCCCCACTGAGGCCCCACCAGGGGCTGGCAAACCCAACCTGAACCTGGGACCAAGCAGGGCTGGGCTGCAGGGTGCGGGAGAGGTGGACACAGTGGTCCTCCCGGTGAAACGCTGGCCTGGCTGATGGACTGAAAGACCCTGACCTCCCAGTGCCCAGGAAATTTGGTTGAATGGAAGCCTGATTCCTGGGTTAGATGAGTCAGTGCATCTAGGACAATGTTTCCTCACAAGAAGCAGATCACATTGATGTTGTGGTACAAGGGCCACACACAGGCTGGCCAAGTCCAAGAAAGGGACACACATCTCTCTGGGCCAAGAAATGTTGCTTTGCACTTCATATCATAGTTGACATGTAGCTTTTATAGTTGGCCATTTCAAGTATCCAACTCTGGTCCACTGTGAGCATAGCCGTGACCTTGAGCCACTGAAGTATCCGTTAACTCATTCAGTCACTTAATAACTGTCTATGGCGCATGACTGCACACCAGTCTCTGGGGATGCTACAGTAAACAAGCCACCTGCCCCACAGGAACATCGTAGGGTCCAGTGGGCACATACAGCAAGTAAACAGGAAACTATGTGACTGGGTGAGAAGTGCTTTGAGAAGGAAAAGAGAAGATGCTATGAAAGGATGCAGAGAAGGCCTTTAGCCCAACACTGGGGGCCTATTAGACACCTGGAGGAAGTGAGGCCTAAGGAAGCACACAAAGGCCAAGTAGAAGTGCCCCACGAGAGGTTAAAGAGGAGCCCGATTATTCCTCATCTACAAAGGAGGAGAACCTGACACTGAGCTTTTCACTACAGCAGTCTTGTTTCTTAAATGTTTTTTAATAATAAAATATTTCACCCTGGCTGGATGGCTGAGTTGCTTGGAGCATCATCCCATATACCAAAAGGTTGGGGGTTCAATTCCCAGTCAGGGCACATACCTAGACTGTAGGTTTGATCCCCGGTTGGGGCACCTGTGGGAGGCAACCAATTGATGTTTCTGTTTCACATCATTGTTTCTCTTTCTCTCTCTCTCTCTCTCTCTCTCTCTCTCTCTCTCTCTCATCAATAAACAAATCCTTTGGTGATGCTAAATATGCTAAAGAATAAGAATAAGAATATTTGAAAAAATAAATATAATAGGACAGATACCTAGGTAGCTACCACCCAGTTTTAACAGTTTTAAATATTTGCACATATGTACTTTTTTTTAAGTAAATTGTTACTTAGAGCGTTCTCCTTCCATCCCAGAGGAAACTACCACTGTGCTAGTTTTTATATACGAACCTTAGAAATTATCTTATAAACTGAAGGTAGGACCCTCCACCAGCAAAAAGATTAAAACTGGCTGAAGGCTCAGATAATGGTTAGCATTTTTTAGCAATAGAGTATTTTTTAATTAAGGTACCAACAATGGTTCAATTTTTTTTAGACATAATGCTATTGCACACTTAGTAGACTACATTATATTGTAAAAATTACTTTTATATGTACTGGGAAGCCGAAAAATTCATGTAACTCACTTTATTTTGATATTCACTTTGTTGCGGGTAGTCTGGAACCAAACCCGCAATCCCTCTGAGGTATGCCCATACTTGGGACATCATGGTGAACAAAACAGAC
>NW_005355145.1:2541-6933 GCF_000412655.1 Myotis brandtii
AGATAATCAATAATTCTCTCTCATCATTGATGTTTCTATCTCTCTCTCTCCATCTTCCTGCCTCTCTGAAATCAATAAAAAAAAATTTTTAAGTTATAGCTGGAGATAAAAGCAAGGAAAAGATTACCCAAGGTCTGGAAGGTTGTGGTAAGGAGTTTGACTTTATCCTAAATGTAATGGGGGAATTCTTGGTGGGTTGGAGGAGAGGAATTACTAGTACATGGTTCAATTCTTTACTCAGTCACTCTGACCACTATATGGAGAATGGGATATTGGGGGGCCGGATGCAAACAAGAAGCCAGTTCTCCAGTTAGAAGGCTATAATGGCGGTGGCTTGGATTAGGCTGGTGGCTGGCAGTGAAGATTAGATAGAATGGATTCCAGATATAATTTGGAAATAGAACCAACAGGACGTGCAATTGGATGGAAGATAGGGCATAATGAGAGAGAGGAATCAAGAATGACCATGAGGTTAAAAACATGAATAAGAAACCATCTACAATCACTTCTCAAACATTTTATGATTTGCCTTGAAATTTTTAACTGAAACCCTCTTCAGTGAGTAGTGTGAGGGGAAGAGAAGGCCACGAAATCGTGGCTCTTCTTCAAGGAACAGGATGTCAGTGCAGAACTGAGACTTTGTATCTTTTCTGGGGGTCAGTCCTCAGCATCCTTTGGTTGGGAAGGAATCTGGAACCCTTGGTATCTAGCTGCCTCGATGGTTCTCAACCAGTCACATCCAGTTGGCTTCCTGTGGAATAAGACGTTCAGACGTACCTACCACCCACTTTCAGTAGCAGCAGCAAAACAAATATGTCTGATACATACTCACTAAATCCTGGAATTCAGCAACCACAGAGGAACTCCTCAAGCCTCACAGCTGATGTAGACTCAAGCCCTTCAGTCATCAGAAATCTGACTCTATCTAAGCTTTGTACAGAATCCAAGGCATGGGCATAAAGCTGCTTAAAGTTATAGGACGTCAGAAGCAAAATGAAAAGTCATGTATATTATTGAACTGTGCAGACAGTTTAAGATCATCAATGTTAGTCTGAGCCACAAGCGTGCTGCCAATTTTTTCAGCATCCCACTTATCTTTCGATCTTTTGATTATGGCCCCTGGCTTCTGGGACCTCCCTAAGGCTTCTATCTGGTTGATGCCAGACTGGGACGAGAAGACGTGGGAAGCTCTTGACCTGACCCTGGCCTTTCTCCTTTCTCCTTTGCTATTTCCTGTCTCCTGTTTTCTTTGCAAGAGCAAATCTTGTTCACACATCCCCAAAAGTAGGAGCCTTGGGTTAGAAGGAGTATGGAACCTGGGAGAATAAGAAAGAACACGACCCACTTTATATTGAAATAAAATGCTAATTACAGTAGAAACCATTGTTGGAATAGCTAACTTACACGCCTAGATTGTGATCTGGGAGCCAACAGGACCTCATGCAAAGAGCAGAGGCCTAAGGTCAGACAGAGCTGGTGGGGATCTCAAGGTACCACTTGAGAGCTAGGAGACTTGGGCAAGGTTACAAAACTTCCAAGCACCTATCTTCCAGGCATTCTGAAATGATCAAAAACCATTTAGGTAAAGAGCAACCATAAAGAAACAGCAGCTGCCTTTATAGCATTTCCTAACTTATAATGTACTTTTGCCTACGTGGTTTCACTTCCTACTAACCTTTAGTAAATTCAAGTCTTCCATTGTTGACTAACGCAGCACCCCAAAGTTCTTCTTATTACGAGATGTCAACTATGTCTCACCATGACTTCCCTCATTGGTAGAGCCGCAGTGATGAGTAGAGTCACAAGACCTGTCTGGGCTCAGTGGTGATGTCCTAGGTAATGTGAGCACTATGGGTACAAGAGTGTTGTAAGGACTGCATATAGTTGCCAACCCTACTCCAGCCTCGTCTCTTGATGGACAGCAGCTAAGTGTCACTTCTCTTTCTAAGGCCGCGAGATAAGCTGAAGGCAGTTTTGCAAGGGGTTCTTTCAGTTCAAAGATAAATATGCTTGTTCTCTAATTCATTCCAGGAATCTCTGAAACATGGCCATCTGTGTGCCTATATTTGAGTTCATGTGCAAAAAAAGCCCACCTGTTTATTTGCATAACGCCCACCTCCAAAACAAAAGGCCATTCAAAGACACCATTAGAACTCTTACTCTGAAGCTGAGACAGCAAGCTAGTCTGTGACAGAGCCTTAACTGCATCTGGTTTATCAAGTGATTCATTTAACTGCTACATGGAGCTTGAGAACTTCAAGTGCCAAAAGGGCTCAGGCAACAAATGTAAATATGTGAATGGCAGGTGGAAGGCAATGGGGCTGGGGAGACTGGTGCAATAAACTGTGCATGCCAACCTGCAGGCATTCAAATTGAATGGCTTTTCTTTAAACACTATGGAAGATAAATAAAAATATATCTACTAGTATAGGCCACCTGTCTGCTACTTTGCTCCAATATACCATTAGCATCTTTTAAGTGTTTTGACACATTCATTTTCTAAATGAATGGCCTGAAAATGGTTCTCTGATTTGGAAAAGTAAAAGATACAGGAAAAGCTTCCTAACGAAGGAATAGACAAGGACTTGTGAGGTCTAGAGGTGTGACAGCAAATCCAATCCAGGAGAGCTTTCTGGAGGAGGTGGCAGTGAGCTAGGAGAGATGAAATGCTCCAGTTAAGCAAAGAAGAGAAAAACCTCGCCAGATAAAAGAAATGGAAATGGGCAAAAAGAAGAGAGCTTAGAGAACTTTGGAAAAGTACTAGTAAACAGTCCCATTTTGTTAAAGAATGGGATACAAAATTTTGGACTTAGAGGAAAAAGTATGAAAAATCATCTGAGACCAGATGGTCAAGTCCCTGGACTGCCAAGCTAAGGCGTTTGGCATGTATTGGTTGGGGTTGGAAGGTGGACAGGCCAGAAAGCTTTGGAAATGAAATGGCCTAATCAGAGAATGGGTTTTCCAGGTGATAAATCTCCTGT
This sequence comes from Myotis brandtii, assembly GCF_000412655.1. Classification (NCBI taxonomy): domain Eukaryota; kingdom Metazoa; phylum Chordata; class Mammalia; order Chiroptera; family Vespertilionidae; genus Myotis; species Myotis brandtii. The sequence goes on from NW_005355145.1 coordinate 5,523, forward strand.
TGATCTCACAGACTTTTTCTTAAGCATACTTTTTTCCCTAGAGAATTTCAATCTGAAAAATCATGCCATTATTCTTAGCATATGTTTGTAAAAGTAAACTTAATCACCATAAATGTAGAAAAAGGGGCATTAAGATTAGTAGCAAACCCACCAGATGTGGCCATCTGTTGCTGTGGCTCTGAGTAGAGATTAGAAAAAAAAAAAAAGAAGCATTTTCAAAAACATAGAGGCTATAGCTAAAAATCATATTTTCCAAGGTAAGTTTCCACCAGTGACTACTTATCATTTTACTTGTCTGGCATTTTCAATAAAATACACCATCTACAGGCCATCACGAACAGCTATCATCTGTTGGATTCTAAATAGTATGAATTAAAAAGGAAGAAACAGAGGAAGGTAGGAGGGAGGAAAGGCTATGCCACTTGTCAGGAAATGTAAATCAAATGTCAGAATTGACCTTTTCAAAAGTAATGATGAAGAAAAAAGAAAAACATCAATCTCTTTTGAACTTTTATGAACAAGTGCTGGAGGTTAAAAAACATTAGAATTTGGAGTAAAAAAAGGCTATATTACAATATCAACTCTCTCCCTTTATTATGCACTAGAGGCCTACTGCACAAAATTTGTGCATGGGTACGGTCCCTAGGCTTGGCCTGTGATCAGGGCAATCTTCCCCGACTGCCAGCAGCCGGCCCCACCTCCTGCTGCCACCCACCCTTGGTTCCCCGTTTGCCATTGGGCAATTGGAGCCTGCAGGCCGAGGGGAGGGACCAAGAGGTGGTCAGTGCACCTCACAGCAACTGGTTGAGTGGTCGTTCTGGTCGTTCTGCTGTTCGGTCTATTTGCATATTACTCTTTTAAATATATAGACTAGAGGCCCGGTGCAAGAAATTCGTGCATGGGGGTGGGGGGGGGCCTCAGCCCGGCCTGCACCTTCTCACAATCCAGAACCCTTCAGGGGATGTCCGACCGCCGGTTTAGGCCCGATCCCACAGACGGACATCCCTCTCACAATCCAGGACTGCTGGCTCCCAACCGCTTGCCTGCCTGCCTGCCTGATTGCCCCTAACCGCTTCTGCCTGCCAGCCTGATCACTCCCTAACCACTCCCCTGCCGGCCCGATCATCCCCACTGCCCTCCCCTGCTGGCCTGGTTGCCCCCAACTGCCCTCCCCTGCCGGCCATCTTTTGACCACATGAGGGCGACCATCTTGTGTGAGGGTGTGACAGTCAATTTGCATACCACCGCTTTATTATATAGGATTTCTTTCAGAAAAGAGGATGAATGTTCGCATTTGCTCCGTTTCTGAGTCTCATGTATACATGTCCTTCTCTTAGGTATTCAGTGGTCGTTCCTAATCTAAGGGTGTCACAGTGAGGTTAGCATCCAGACATGAGAGACAGACTCTGTA
>NW_005355145.1:7015-11721 GCF_000412655.1 Myotis brandtii
GCCTGCCTGCCTAATCGCCTCTAACCACTCGTCTGCTTGCCTGATCGCCTCTAACCACTCAGCCTGTCTGCCTGATCACCCCTAACTGCTTGCCTGCCTGCCTGATCACCCCTAACCCCTCTGCCTGCCTGATAACCCCTAACCCCTCTGCCTGCCTGCCTGATTGCCCCTAACTGCCTCTACCTCAGCCCCCACCACCACGGCTTCATCAGGAAGGATGTCCAGAATGACGTCCAGAAGGTCGTTTTGCTGTCTGGTCTAATTAGCATATTATGCTTTTATTATTATAGATTCTTGTGATGATAAATTGGCTTATCTCAAAAAGGGTGATAATATTTGCTCCTTTAATGGTTGTGAGGAATAAAAGCATTGCATAAAATTATGTCTCGTGTACATTTGGTTCTTTCCTTCCTTTGGAAAGGAAGGGATTTGCCTGCCACATTGTGCTGGTGTGGCCATGGGCATTATACCATCGCCTCAGCTGCTTCCATTCCCCTAACCCATGAAGGGAATCTATGTGGATGTATGTAGTCAGTTTGGGGCTTCATGAAAGGGGAGGGAGGGAGGGGTGCAGACAACCCCGAAGACCAGATAACAGTAATCCTGTATGTTTCATTGTGGCATACATCGAGTGACTTCTTTGGGGGAATGCATTCCTATACTCCCTTTCTTTAGATTAATATTAAAATTAGTTGACGCCATATGAGGTCGAGGGGGAAAGACACAGAATGGAATTACAGGGAAAAGCCATTTGGAGATTTTAAATGTGCTAAAGCAAAATACAATGAGGCTAATAAGCTGGAAATTCATTCATTTATCCACAAATATTTACTGAACACCTATTGGGGGCCAGATACTGTGTGGCTGTGGGGATACATCTGTTAACAAAACATACAAAAATCCTTGTCCTCACAAAACATACGTCCTAGTGAAGAGAGAGGCAGACAACCATAAAAAATTCTTAATGCCATAGAAGCGACTGCATAGATTATAATCTAAATACATAAATTAAAAAAATGGAAGGTGTACTCTTTAGGTAAAGCCCTCTGATCGTGAACCCGGTTATTCCTGGAGCATGAGCTGATCATGACAAACGAAGGGCAAAGATTTTGGGAGGAAAGAGTAGCAGTGGAAACTGCACATTGCAGACTAATGTGAATAGTGTGGTTATGAGAGAAAAAAAGGCAAGAGGTCTGTATGTGTGCCTGCATCTCTCCATACGTCTACATTACTTAGAAAACAAATGAGGGAGGCACATGTTCCAGAATCCAGATGGAAAGGATAATTCCTTTTTCATTTTTCACGATTTCTTACATTTATCAGAATATAAGTGGCTTTTAATTTGCTTATGCTTTACCATATTTTTCAGATAAAAATAAAAATAATTAAAGATGGGTGAGATGGTTCTATACGTACTGACATAGAAATCAGTTTTTGATAAATTAAAAAACAAAATCTAGGTTACAGAGCTTTGCATCCTGTGATCCTATATGTGGAAAATACATAGACTTTTTATTTTTTTAAATTCTTTATTGTTGAAAGTATTACATATGTCTCCTTTTTTTCCCCATTGTCCTCTCCCTGCTTGCTCCTGCCCCCATCACAGGCCCTCACCTCCCTATTGTCTGTGTCCATTGGTTATGCTTATAGGCAGGCATACAAGTCCTTTGGTTGATCTCTTACACCCCCTCCCACCCTCCCCTGCCTTCCCTCTGAGGTTTGATGGTCTGTTCCATGCTTCTAATTACATTGACTTTTTAAAATGTCAACTAGTGTTAGAGCTGAGAGATTATCCCACCACAGTCGCAGCGCAGCATCTCTGAAATCCTCTCCCTTCCTCACCACGTACGGCATCGCTAAGTGACGGCTTGTGTATCAGAATGCCCTTCCCAATGTATCCCCTCCTTCCCATTCCACGTGCCACTGTCCTAGGCCAGCCCTCATCAACTCTCACTCGGACGACTGCATAAGTCTCCTTTGTGGTTTCACTCCATCCTCCACAGGCTAGATTTACTGCTCAAAACACAGATCTGATTATGTCACTGTCTTGATTCTCCATGACAACTGGATCAAGCCCAGTCTTGGCATCGCTTCCAAGAATTGTCCAAATCTGGACTCACCGACCTGTGGTGGACAATGTTTCCTACCTAATCACAATCCCCCCTTCCTCTTTATGACCAGAACCCTAATTCTGTTCAATTAATGAACAAAGGCATGTGATCTCAGGCTTTATCCCAGGGATACTCAGAAAATGACACATAGTAGGCAATCCACTTTTTTAAACTAAATTAATGAATGGTATAAATTAGTCATGTTTATACCACTCCTCTTCCCAAGTGATTTGTCTACAAGTCAACACATGTCTCAGTCCTGGGCAATAAGATAGTAGACGAGTGGAACTCACTTGTACAAGGAACTACAGTAGCCTCTTGGAGCCATGAGGTCACAAACCAAAAGGCCAACATCAATATGCTAAAGAGGGCAGAGTGTAAGGAGATGAAAGCTTGTATTATTGATGATATAGATCCAGCCACTCTGGAATGGCTTACCTCTAAATCCTGAGATAAAAGCCTGTGATATTAATGATTTAGATACAGTTATTCTGAAACTGCTTCCTACTAAATCCTTATTAAGTGAGATGTCAAAATATCTTTATTGCCTAAACTGGAGTTTAATGTGCCTACAAGTCACTTGGAAATCTCATTAAAAAGGAAATTCTGACTAAGTAAGTCCAAGGCAGAGCTCGAGACTCTACATTAATAACAGGCACCCAGGTAATGTTGCCATCTGAGGACCACACATTGAGGAATGGGGATATTAGCCACTATAAGTTGGGCATTCTAGTCCTTTAACTGAACTCGTCCTTTACTGGCTACCGTCCCTCCCACATGCCAAGCTAACCACACTAACCTTCCCACCTTCTCAGCATATGCAAACAACCTCCCCGGCTTGGCTCGTGCCCTGTGCCCTGGCTCCCTTGAAGGAGTTCCTGTCTCTTTTACCACTATTCTGCACACCAGCTTCGTTCACTTTTCTCACTCATCAACCTTATTTGTACTTATTTCCAAATGTTTCTCTACAGCTTCTTATTCAAATAATTACTATGCAATTAGAGTGACATGTTTAATAGGCAAAGTGATTTTGAAACACCTCAAAATCACTTAGTTGCAAAATGATTGGATTCCTTAGTAGGTTTCATATAATACGTTATATAATTGGCTGGGTTCCGTTTCAGTGACGGGGGAATTAAAAACTACATAAACAGTGTTCTACTGGCAGTAATGACATGTGTGTGCCCCTCCTTGATTAAGCCTGAATTGCAATGACACTTTGACGCTTTTTTAATACAGTCTGCTATTAATATGCATCAACTTAAAATTGACGTTTCAGTGATGGGGGAATTAAAAACTACATAAACAGTGTTCTATTGGCAGAAATGACATGTGTGTGCCCCTCCTTAATTAAGCCTGAATTGCAATGACACTTTGATGCTTTTTTATACAGTCTGCTATTAATATGCATCAACTTAAAATTGAGTTCAGAAGAATTATTCCCGATCACTTCCAGATTATAAACACCATCCCTCTCTTATCCATCCAAGAAATTCCTACCTGATTCTATGTTATTAATTAACAACATGCTTTTCATAACACACTGTATTCCCATGGATCTTTTTAATATTATTTCAAATTTGAACATTTATAGTTTTCAATCCCGACTTGCCAGAAAGGGCCTCAGATACTTGATGTGAAGGTGAGATATGTCTGTGTGCCAGAGTGGGAGAGGAATGGAGGAGAATTGTGGGGGTCACCTGGAGCTGTACAGACCTTGAACATCGATCAGCCCACGATGATGATTGCAAATCATCAATCACATGTGCTGATTTGCTTTGATTTCCACTGTAAATCAGCACAACTTACCGGCAGCCCCACTCAACTCAAAACCATCACATGATCTGTTCAAAGGACAAGGACATAAGTGACAATGGGAAAACCAGGGCTCCAGAGATGGGGGTTTTAATTCAAATCTTACCAATGACTTTGCACAAGAATATCAGCCTTCCCACAAACTCAACAGAACTCTAAGTCACATACTGTAAGAGTAAAACTCTAAAACTGCCCTGTGCCATGCACAACTGACTCAGTGAAGAACTCAATAGAAAACTCAAGGAACAGGATGAAGATGCAGAGTAAACGGTCATCTCAGGGCCACTGGTGTCAACTGGTGTGAGCCAGAACAGAGGCTCTGTGACAGTTTTGGCCTTACTGCTGTTTTCCATCATCTCCTACAGTAATGATGAGCAATCCAGGGAAATGATGAGCAATCCAGGGAGAGACTTTACTCATAGCCTGAGGACTCTCAGCTACTAAAGTATAGATTTATATACTCAGAGGGTAGGGGCCACTGTGAAGTACATGTCTATTGTCAACTGAACTTCGCCGTGACATTCTACACGCTAAGACTCTTAGCTGAATGACCTACTCCTCTGAGCAAACACAATGACCTCTTTCTAGATCTTCGGCGTTTTCTTCTCCTGGACAAACACTCTAACTACTTTATAGATCCCAAGTGCTTTACTGAACGGATACTCTGATGGCTTTCAAATGTTTGTTCTGAACATCCTTTCCAAGTACTCTTTGAAGTTTGCTAATTTATGACCATAAGATTCACTTTCCTATTTTGCTGAGTGTCACCGTATCTTGTCT
>NW_005355145.1:12013-31655 GCF_000412655.1 Myotis brandtii
TATGGTCTGGCCGCTGTGGCTCAGTGGTTGAGCGTCAACCTATGAACCAGAAAGTCATGGTTCAATTCCTGGTCAGGGCACATGCCCAGGTTACAAGCTCGATCTCTGGTGTGGGGCAGCCGATCAATGATTCTCTAATCATTGATATTTCCCTCCCTGCTCCCTTCCTCTCTGAAATCAATAAAAATGTATTAAAAATAACTAAAAATAAAACTTTTAATTATGGAAATTTCAAACAAATAGACAAGTAGAGAAAATATTACAATCAACTCCCAGGTTCCATCACCCAACTTCAAAATTGTTAACTCAGGACCAATTTTGTTTCATTTATATCCACACCTACCTCTGTTCCAGATTATTTTAAAGACAATCTTCAACATATTATCTCATTTATAAATATTTTAGTAAATAGCCTTAAAAGATCTGAACTCTTTGTACTTTGTGCTGTTTAACTATTAAAGACAACAGAATTTCAAATCAAGCTTCAAACTGGGGGGAAATGCACAGTATTGGTCAGCCATTTATATTTCTCACTTATAATAAATAACAAAAATCATCAATTCATTATGAAGTTTTCCTGCAAAGAAGGCATTAAGGCACTTTTCCATGAATAGAGGAAAAAAGATCAGCTATGCAAATATCAACATGCTCTGTATCAGGCACACTACTCTTTTACAAAGATTAACATAAAATGCTCATAACAACACTTTGTGGTAGGTTCGGTGATCATTAATGCCCATTTTATAGATGAAGAAAAGGAGGCACACAGAGGCGAAGTCATGTACCATGGAGGAGCAGAACAGCAGAATCACACCAAGCCCATGACCTCATCACATCATCAGCCAGTCATAATACAGTGTTAAATAGCATTGTCCTGGCTTCTCAATTTGGTTCTCCCAAAAACAGGTCCCGAGAAAAGGAATTGGGAGCAGAGAGTTTGTCAGGTTAGAGATCCCAAGAAGCTCAAGTGAGGATGTGCCAACAACGACACAGGAAAGAAAGAAAAACCAAGAAGGGTGTGGCAGATTTGGTTCTCCCAAAAACAGGTCCTGAGAAAAGGAATTGGGAGCAGGGAGTTTGTCAGGTTAGAGATCCCAGGAAGCTCAAGTGAGGACAATGACACAGGAAAGAAAGAAAAACCAAGAAGGGTGTGGCAATAAAAGGACTACCTCTGAGGGCAACCGGGGTTCAACTCCCCTGGGGAACCTTCCGAGGAATCACGGAGAATAGGGGTCAGCAAACCACAGCTGTTGGGGTCAAATCCAACCCACTGGCTTTTTTTGTAAATAAAGTTTTATTGGCACACAGCCAGGCTCACTGCAACAGTTGCAACAGAGACAACCATATGACCTGCAAAGTTGAAAATGTTTACTATCCGAATCTTAAGAGGAAAAGTTGCTGACTCCTGATGTAGAACATCTGGGAGGAAAGGGAGGAGCTGGGTACTTATCTCTCTCAATAGTTCAGGGTTGCCCTGGGGTCATTAGATCCCTAGCACTTCCAAGGGGCCCTTCCAGCAGTCTGAGCAAGAGCCCAGTGGCTCCTGGGAAACCTCAGGTTGAGAAGCACGGAGGCCTGATGGTTAAAATGAGAAGCTGTCTGCCCACAGTTGTGGGTGAACTCAGAGGTGGGTCAGAGATACAGCCACGCACCGCCAGTGTGCTGCAAACGACCCCTTTGGGCCTGAGAAGCCTCTTCTCTAATAAAGATAACAACCACATTTAGTGTAAAGATTATATTGGGGACTACATGCCAACCTCACAGAAAGTGCCAGGCAGATAGGATGTGCTCATTGAATGTTATCAGTTATTTTGCAAATAATTGTCCTAAACACTAGTACTAGGAAACAGAATTATTGGTGCCCGTAGCCTAAGCCTAAATTCTTTACCACAGAGGAAAGTATTTCAAGAGTCCCCACATCTCTTGTTAAATTCAAAATAAACCAAAAGGCCTACAAATATATAAAGAGCCTTCTGCTGTTATGGTATTTGTGCCTGTGATTGATACCTGCCTCTCTCTTTACCAGGTCAAATAACCATCAGTTGTTTAAATAAAACTGATTGAGAAGAGCAGCACTATCTATAACAGTCAAAAGGTAGAAACAACCCAAGTATCCATCAAGTTATTTGTAAATAAGTTTTATTGGCACACAGCCAGGCTCACTCGTTTAATTGAATAGTTGCAACAGAGACGACCGTATGACCTGCAAAGATGAAAATGTTTAGTATCTGAAATTTAAGAGGAAAAGTTGCTGACTCCTGATGTAGAACATCTGGGAGGAAAGAGGGAAGCTGAGTACTTATCTCTCTCATTAGCAGGGTTGCCCTGGGGTCATTAGATCCCTAGCACTGCCAAGGGGCCCTTCCAGCAGTCTGAGCGAGAGCCCAGTGGCTCCTGGGAAACCTCAGGCTGAGAAGCATGGAGGCCTGATGGTTAAAATGAGAAGCTGCCTGCCCACAGTTGTGGGTGAACTAAGAGGTGGGTCAGAAATACAGCCACGCACCGCCAGTGTGCTGCAAACGACCCCTCTGGGCCTGAGAAGCCTCTTCTCTAATAAAGATAACAACCACATTTAGTGTAAAGATTATATTGGGGACTACATGCCAACCTCACAGAAAGTGCCAGGCAGATAGGATGTGCTCATTGAATGTTATCAGTTATTTTGCAAATAATTGTCCTAAACACTAGTACTAGGAAACAGAATTATTGGTGCCTGTAGCCTAAGCCCAAATTCTTTACCACAGAGGAAAGTATTTCAAGAGTCCCCACATCTCTTGTTAAATTCAAAATAAACCAAAAGGCCTACAAATGTATGAAGAGCCTTCTGCTGGTATGGTATTTGTGCCTGTGATTGATACCTGCCTCTCTCTTTACCAGGTCAAATAACCATCAGTTGTTTAAATAAAACTGATTGAGAAGAGCAGCACTATCCATAACAGTCAAAAGGTAGAAACAACCCAAGTATCCATCAAGTGATGATTGGATAAACAAATGTGGTATATCCATGCAATGGGATATCATTCAGCCATAAAAAGGAATGAAGTACTAATATATATGATAAGATGGATGAACCTTGAAAACATTATACTATGTGAAAGATGCCAGACACAAAAGGCCACATGTATGATCTCATTTATATGAAATGGCCAAAAGAGGCAAATCTATAGAGACAAAAATTGATTCCTGGTTTTCTGGGGCTTGGGGGTTGAGCAGGGAAACCAGGAGGGTGGGAGGGGAAGATGAAGAGTTATAGCTGATAGGTACAGTGTTTCTTTTTGGGGTGCCCTTTTGGGATGCCAAAAAGGTTACAGAATTAGAATGCGGTGATGGTTGCAAAACCCTATGAACATACTAAAAACCACTGAATTGTACACTTTAAATGGGTGAATTTTATAATACGTGAGTTAAAACTGAAAGAGAAAAGGCAAGTTCTTGTACTTAAAGAATGCCCACAAAATGTTCTCAGTGGAAGTTCTTCCCATGCCCGCTCTTCTGTTCCGGACTTGCTGCCTCCCTGGTACATGGTCCCTTATGATCCTCTTTCTGGGCCGGCTCATTCTTCTAGCTCTGCCTTGACACTCTTTCCCACTGTGGGGTTCAGATCTTAGCGTTAGACTGCATTCTACCCAGACCACCAGCAAGTTACATAACTTATCTGGGCTTGACTTTGGCAAGTTACATAACTTATCTGGGCTTGTTTCCTCATCTGGGAAACAGATAATAATAGTGCCTACCTTATAATATTGTCATTATTATTAACTAACATTTATTGAGCATTTAGTGTCTCACAGGCCCTGTTCTTTTGGGGAGTTTTTTTGTTTAGCATTTTTTACAGTACACTGCACATATTTAAAGTGCACAATGCAATGTGTTTTGACATACGACCATATCTGCAAAACCAATACAACTTACCCCAAATTTCCATCACCCCAAGAAGTTCTTGGGCCACTTTGCAAACTATCCCTCCCTCTACCCATCGCCAGGCAACTGCTGATCTGTTCACTTCATTATAGATTAGTTTGCATGTTCTAGAGTTTTATGTAAACTAAATTACATAACATATAATTTTTTGTTGGGGCAAGAGTGTGTGTCAATCAGCATAATAGTTTTGAGATTTTCCAAACAGCTATGTGCATTCCTTTTATTGGTGAATAGCATTCTACTTGCTGCCTACAGGTGGTCATCTGGGTTGGTTTCCGTTTCTGGGCTATTTCCATTTAGGGCTATTACTATAAAGTTGCCGGGCGCATTGGTGTACAAGACATGTGTGGATGTGTATTTTCATTTCCGTGTAGAAACCTGGGGCTGTAAAGCCCAGTAGAGCACCTGGCTCCTGGCCTATGGGCTCAGCATGGCCACAGCTTCCACTGCGACAGGCCCTCTCCAGACACCACGGTCCCTGCTGCTCCCGCCACAGCTCCCACTTCTCGTCATGAGGCCGCCACGACTCAGCTTCCTCCTTCTGCAGCTGACACCGCTAACCCTGCTGACCCTGCAATGCCCTGTCACCGTCTAGCCTCTTCTCGGAGACAGGACAGAGCTGTTCACTTCCTGCTCAGACAGAACAAGGGTACTATTTGAACAGATTCAGACGGTACTGGGTTTCCCAACATTCCTGGCCCACTGAGGACTGTGCGGGAAACAGTCAGGACACCAAGGCAAGAGCAAATTCAGTTCAAATGAAGACATCCAGGCTTATTGCTTTCATCTTTTTTTAACTGGTACCTCCTTTTAAAAGCCAAATCTCAAGCTTCCTGTCATATTCATTATAATTTTGCAATAATCACACATTGTAAAATCATATTTTTAATAAAGACCCTTCTCTGTTATCAACACCCAACAAGGTCCATGTATTTTCAGATGAATCACCTTTTCTTTTGGCTGTGATTGCAAACTAGAATTGTCTCAGTTAAGTCACATTTTAAAATTTCAACCCATGTCAATTCCTTAGCTTCTATGATAAAGACCTAAATTGTATCCCATTTCATGAGTATGAAACAGAACTGCTACCAGTGTAGGTACAAATACTATTTGAACAGATTCAGACGGTACTGGGTTTCCCAACATTCCTGGCCCACTGAGGACTGTGCGGGAAACAGTCAAGACACCAAGGCAAGAGCAAATTCAGTTCAAATGAAGACATCCAGGCTTATTGCTTTCATCTTTTTTTAATTGGTACCTCCTTTTAAAAGCCAAATCTCTGGCTTCCTGTCATATTCATTATAATTTTGCAATAATCACACATTGTAAAATCATATTTTTAATGAAGACCCTTCTCTGTTATCAACACCCAACAAGGTCCATGTATTTTCAAATGAATTGCAGCTACCTTTCCTTTTGGCTGTAATTGCAAACTAGAATTGTCTCAGTTAAGTCACATTTTAAAATTTCAACCCATGTCAATTCCTTAGCTTCTATGATAAAGACCTAAATTGTATCCCATTTCATGAGTATGAAACAGAACTGCTACCAGTGTAGGTACAAATAGGATTTTGATTTCAGACTTAAAGATTTCTTTATGGGAACCCTGGATGTCACTTTTTAATCCTACTGAATCTGCTCCCTTCTGTGTAGAAGTGCTGTGGGCTGATCATTTGGTAAAGAAGAAGCATGTGGCAACATCTTTCACTGACGTACACACGGGCGTGTGACAATACAGAGCCACGCAGACTGGCACAAAGTGCCGGCTTTCGCTTTTAGACACTGGATTCCAGTCCAAGGCCTGTGTCAGGGCCAATCTCAGTGACCAGTGTGGGACAGGCACGTCACTGCCTGAGATGCATTTATCTGACCTCACTCAACTATATTCTGCAGTTTACAACTTTAACATATGGTTTGTCATATATTTCTTACAAATAAGATGTTTAACAACTAGTTCTACGCTGTTAAAATCCAAATTGCCTATTTGAGCAAGAACTTCTCAGATCAAGAAGTCTTGTGTTTGCACTGCCCAGCCACTGGGGGGCACCTGAGCGCTGCTTCCCAGGTACTCCAGACCCGTGGTCAACACAGGAAAATTAATAGCTACACACCCAGAATAGCTTCGCTGGCGGTCAGTTGAGGATGGGTTCCTACTAGAACTTTATTTCTTTAAAATTCCAGCAAAATATTATTTCAGATAATTTTTGTGTTGTGGTGTGTGTGCGTGTGTGTGTACGTGTGTGTGTTTGAGAGCAGAACTCTTGAGCAGGAGGCTGTCCCCTGAGCACTCAGATCTATCAGGGCAAAGGCAGAGTGAGTTCCCTCCTCCAACAGAACCCACATTGCACTCACCCATCAAAATGGCATGTGCCATGTCATCGTCTTAGGCCTCCAAGCAGCCTCTTCATTTCCAAGGAAAAGGTATGAGACAACAAACTTTATATGTAAATTATAAGCACTCAGTAATAGCTATGAAATCCAGCCCTGTGCAGTTTAAGAAACAACAATTCTTACTCAAAAAGTTTTTTGAAGCATGTATAAAAACTACTGAGAACAGTGGTTATGTCTTGGTGTAGAATAGGGATTGGGAAGTAAGGGGTGGACTTACACTTTATATCTTACAATTTTCTGAACTAATTGTATTTTCAATAGTGAGCATTTACGATAAGATATTTTAAATGAGAAAATACTTTCCTTGGTTCTGAATTTTTTTGTCTAGTCCTCCCAGAGTGAACACTTAAGAGCATGTTAGGCTGCCCAGCATTGAATGACCATCTTATTTAAGAAGATTCATCTGAAAATAGGTGGCAGCATGGCCCTCTGTTGATGGGGACAAATATCTACTCTCTCCTGCTTTCTGGCAACTACTTGGCAGGCAATCGACCCTGGGTCAGCCAACCGGGCATTCCTGTCTGGGACTTTGAATCTTGAAGGAGTAAAGTCAGGTCACATGGTCAAGGAGGGCAGTGGCACTAGAGAACAGTGGCACTGCAGCTAATGGCCAGTGGTGGCCATGCCAGGAACATCAGCCCCTGGCAGCGGTGGTGCCCGCGGAGGTGTCCTTAGCAGGGTATTCCTGTGACGCAGCCTTGGCCATGGTTCCACCTGCCTGGCTTCCCTTGGTTGCTGTTCATTTGCAAAGTTTGATTCTCTGGTCTTTATGTTGATTCTGTGAACTACCCCATATCCTTCTAATAAATCCTTGTTCTGCTTGTGTCAGCCAGGGTTGGTTCTTGGAGCCAAGAACTTTGACCCACAATTTGTTCATTCATTCACTCAATGAAGTATTTTTAAACTGCCTACTATGCATTGAATGCTGGCTGTTCTAGGCACGAGGATTCTGCAAAGAACAACAACAACAACAAAATTATTCTCTCTTAAAACTTATAGTGGATCTCACTTCTTCCTGACCCTGTCTCTCCTAACGTTTGTCCAGAAATCTGTTTTATTTTGATACTATCTCTTTAGCCCTAAGCCAAGCTAGTCTTTCTCAACTTCCCTTGACTTTAAGGAAGTAAGGACATTTTCATGTCCTTCTGGCCTTGCTCTTGGCTCAGGCCAAACCCTGTTTGACACCATAAATGGACATTCATCATCATTCCATAAATACTTACTAGCACCTAGACCATGCAAGGCACTCTGCTAGGAAGGAGTTAGAGACATAATGTGAAACCAGTCAGTGCCCTGAAAGACATTACAGTGTAGCAGGGAAACAGAGAACAGACATTTAAGTGAGCTCTGGGCAATCTGTGCCATAGGAAAGGAAGTATGGGGCCACGGAAGTACACTTAGCTTAGGAAGGAGCCAGGGAGGCCTTCTTGGGGGAGGTATTGTTCAAGCTGAGATCTGAGGGACGAGTTGAAGTTCGTCAGCTGAATTATTCATGATAGCTAAGACGAGGAAACAACCCAAGTGCCCTTCGATGGATGACTGGATGAAGAAGATGTGTTACATCTATACAATGGAATACTACTCAGCCAGAGGAAGGGATGAATTGCTGCCGTTGGTGATAGCATGGATGGATCTTTAGAGCATTGTGCTAAGCGAGATAAGTCAGATGGAAAAGGACAAGATTTCACTCAGATGTGGGTATAAAACAGAAAGCAACAGATGAACAAACAGACCAACTCCAAGACACAAACAACAGAAGGGTGATTTACCAGAGGGGAAGAGGGCTGGGGGTAAGTTGAAGAGGCTAAAGGGTGTCATATATATTTTGATGAAGGGAGACTAGACTTTGGGTATATAGACGATGCAATATACAGATGATGTATTATAGAGTTGTATACTTGAAACCTATATAATCTTATTAACCAATGTCACCCCAATAAATTTAATTTTTAAAAATGTTAGCCAGCTGAAGAGGATATAGAGCATAACAGAAGAAACAACACACACAATAGTCTAGGAATAAGAGAGAACAAGCATGTTAGAAAGAATAAATGGGGTTCGGTATGGTGGGGGCATGAAATGTCAACCATTGTGAGGGGTGGGGCAATGGTTAAGGTGAGACTGGAGAGGCAGACAGAGACTCTTACTAGCGTTCCACAGCTTGATTTTCAGAACAATCAGAAGCCATGAAAGAGCTTAAGCAGAGGTGGTGACAGAAGGATATATCATCAGATCTGCAAATCAGAAAGACCACTCTGGATGCCGGGTGTAATGAGGTGAAAGGGGAAATATAGTGGCATCGAGATTATTTAAGAGCTCACTGAGGGGGTTAGAAAATGGCGGCGAATAGGCAGATGTGTCATGCACCTCGTTCCGGAGCCAGACTGGAAAAGAAACTAAATTGGAGAACATCCACCCAGAATTAAGAGCTCACCAAAAGATTACGTCCTGAACTCTCAGGGATAGGAGAGATTAAAAGAAGCAGAGATATTCAAGAGATATTTACTGAGGACAATCAAAAGAACTTTCTGACTGATGGTTGGGTACAGGGATTGAATAAGGAGAAAGAGAAGTCAAATAGGACGCCTAGGTGTCTGATTTGGGTAACCTGGTGAGCAATGCGCCTTCCATCAAAAAGAAACAAAATGCTGAGGCGGAAAAGACTTTAGTTTGGTCACGTTCAGTTTATAGCAACCAAGGAAAACTGCCTGATGGGCATCTGCATCAGTGGCCCAGGATTTCAGTGCAGAGATCTGAACGAGGGGATGGGATCTAGAATTAGATGGACAGCTACTGAGACATAGGAATAGGGAGATGACCCTGGGGTCGGTATAGTCATGGGGTGGACTATGTTACTGCTACAAAGATTCCCTGCCCTTCCCTGGGGAAGGATTCCATTTGCCACCTTGTTGATGTCAGGCTTGGCCACATGACATGTTTTGACCAATGAAATGTGAGGAGAAATGACATGTGTCCCCTCCCTTCTGTGCAGAAGCTCTAAGGTCAGCTCAAGGATCTCCACAGTCTCTTTGCCATCTGCTATGACAAGCGGCAGTATTCCAGAGATTGCTCAGTCAGCCTGGGTCTCTGAATAAAGACTGCAAGCAACTGAGTGGTAGCCAGTTCACAATGAACACACAGCTAGAGCAAGGAAAAAAAATGTTATGAGCCACTGAGATTGGGGAGTCATTTGTTACTGCAGCAAAACCAAGCCTATTCTGACAAGTCTATGACAGAACCCCACGGTAAAATAACATTTAAAGGTCAGCAGATGAAGTGGAGCCTACAAAGAAAGCCCACTCCGACCCCAGCCTGATTCTCAGAAACTTCCATAGGTTTGCCTCTGTGGGACTCCTCTCTGCAGGCCACCTCAGATTCCTACCCTCACAAAAGCAAACGATTTTTCTTCTTATGGTCACTCTGCTCCCTTTCCTTTCGTCAGAAGCCATTGCATCAACTTTCAGGCCCGGAGACACAAACTCTGCACAGAGAACCAGTGGGATAGATGACAGTAGAAGCCACACAAACTTCACCCCCTCCCTCCAGTCTGTCCCTGCCCTGGTCCAGCCTGTGACTTACTCTTCACTCCCTCCAGTTTTCAGCCAGTTCCTTGGATTCATTTCTGGCTAACCTTGTTCTTGGTCTTGAAACCACCTGGTGCCTGGGCTGTCTGGGCAGCCTGATGAACATTTGGTCCTGGCACAGCCTCTGGGTCACCCTGCACCTGTGGCGCCCATGCCCATTCTGACTCACCCTAAGCTTCTGGCTTTGGCTCCTGGCCATGCCCCAGACAACAGCTGTGCGCACAGTTGACCTTTCCAGATGCCAGTCAGTCTGGTTCCTCTTCCCTTCAAACTCATGCCAGCCCCTGCCCACCCTCTCCCATACCACCCCCAGCCTCAGAATTCAGACTGTGCCACACTGGGTGCCTGTGGCCGAAGCTTCCCATCCACCAGCTTTCTCCCAGCTGATCCAGGCGGTCACTGCTCACCCAGTGGAAACTGACATGTGTGAATTACACAGAACACACGCAGCAAAGGCAGCTTCTGCTCACCTTCAGGCGAGACAAGGCTATTCAACAGGCTGTCTGGCTCCCCCACTTTCCAGGCCCCTGAATGCTTTTCTCCTTCCACCCTCGACCAGGACTGGATTGTCACCCTCTGTTTAAAAGCCCTTTTCCAAATATGCCACTTCCCTTGGTTTAGGCCCATTTCCCAAACCAGAGGTTCCCAGCCTACCATGATTATGAACAGCATGGAGGTCAAGACAATGAACACAACTATCTATTCTTAAGTTTACTCATTGTCCACATTTTGTACATATTGTTCACAATGTTAGCTACTAATATTTATTGTAGGCTTATTAGATGAAAGTTAAAGTGCTAGACACAATCCATCCATTTTGTTTCTCATAGTCAGTCTAAGACTAGTAGTATTTTCCTCATTTCACAAGTGGTGAAACTTAGATTTTAGCCCTAGCCGGTTTGGCTCAGTGGATAGAGCATCAGCCTGCGGACTGAAGGGTCCTGGGTTCGATTCCAGTCAAGGGCCCATGCCCAGGTTGTGGGCTCAATCCCCAGTAGGGGACATGCAGGAGGCAGCCAATCAATGATTCTCTCTTATCATTGATGTTTCTATCTCTCTCTCTCTCCCTCTCCCTTCTTCTCTGAAATCAATAAATATATATATATTTTTTTAAACTTAGATTTTAAAAGTTTACATAGTTACCTGAGGAAATAAAGCCAGAACCAATAGGGTTATAAGTTTGCCCCATTCCAGAGCCCTTATTTTCTATTATTCTGCTATATATATGTAAATGTGTGTAGATACATATATGTGTGGGTACATATATGTGTGTGCACATATGAGTAGATGTGTATATATGTACATACATATATATGCAAGTGGATGTGGTGACATGTGTATGTATATATAAATATGAGTGCAGGTATATATGTATGTGCATATGCATATATGTAGGTGTGTATATGTGTGTATGCATATGTGTTTGTGAGTATATATAGATATTAATACGTGTGTGTACAAGTTTGACTTGAAGCCTCATCAGGACCTTTCCTGCTCTGAAATGCCACAATTCAGAGGCCTTAACATGTCAAAACCAAATCCCTCTTGAAATAATAGCTTATATTTAAAGTAGATTAATGCTTGTGCCTAATGGCTACTAGTATTGACACTTTGGGTTTTCTACTGACTGTTTCTATTCTGAAAAAGCCTTGTAAAATTACTTTCCCAAGTATCAGTGAGAAACACAAAATGTGATTTCATATGACTTCCAGTCTAATGAATGCATTAAAACAGAACAATTATAAAACATTAGTGGGTAATTTTGTTTCCTGCCTCAATTAAAAGCTCAGAAGTGAAAAAGATTGTATGTTTTCGCTACATTTAGTGGGCTGGACAATGGCACTGTGAAAGGAATTGGTCACAGAAACTGACAAACGCTATTTCAGTAAAGGGCAAACTAAAGAGCCCGGTCTTGACACATCCTTTAGCAATGACTGGGAGTTGGGTTTCAGAGATCTCCCGAATGATTCAGACTGTTTATTCTGGCAAAAGCCCTCGAACTCGGTGTTTAGCTGCCACTAGGGGAAAAACAGTGACAGTTGAGTTTAAGATGTTCTCAGATGATTCCAAATTTATTAGTCAAAACCTACCGACTGAAGCTGATGCGGAAAAACTGGGACAGATCCAGGGTTTTGAGATGTAATTCTTGATTTCAAAATGTATTTCTCAGTTCTGCTCAGTTACCAACATGAGAGGAAAGTAAATTAGATGTGAGACACAAGGAAGGGTAAAAGCTATTTTCCGCCCTGACCGGTTTGGCTCAGCGGATAGAGCGTCAGCCAGGGACTGAAGGGTCCCAGGTTCGATTCTGGTCAAGGGCATGTACCTTGGCTGGGGATTCAGTCCCCAGCAGGGGGTGTGCCAGAGGCAGATGATCGATGTTTCTAACTCTCTGTCCTACCTTCCTCTCTGTAAAATCAATAAAAATACATATTTTTAAAAATAAGTTATTTTCTATTGCCGGATGAATTTGCAAAATGTTTGGTGTGAATGTTTTTAAATTGAAAGGAATGATAGGGTGTGGGAAAAGGTTAGGGGATATTGGGACAACAGTACTTCATTCTGTGATTATTGTAATTAAAATATATAAGTACCTATTGTAGCAAATGGTTTATGCCATGCAGGCATGTCAGATATGGTATATTTCATTATTCTTATGAAAATCCAGTATCAAGAAGTCCCCTAGTGCTCCCAGCCGTGTGGCTCAGTGATTGAGCATCAACCCAAGAACGAGGAGGTCACAGTTCAATTCCCAGTCAAGGCACATGCCCAGGTTGCTGTGGGCTCAGTCCCCAGTAGGAGATGTGCAGGAGGCAGCCAATCAAAGATTCTCTCTCATCGTTAATGTTTCTATCTCTCTTTCCTTCTCCCTGCCTCTCTGAACTCAATAAAAATACATATAATTTTAAAGAAATAACCTAATCCATTTTTCTCTATATGAAAGGGAGAGTACGCAAATTATAATGATTTTCTCTAGTTTTGTTAGAGTTTTTATCTTATGAATGTGCCTAATTCTTCATCTTTTCATTTCTTACAGTTTTAAGTAATTATTCCTTATTTTAGTATCTCACAAAACAAAAATATGTGTAGTGCTTATTTCATTCAATATAAAATTTTCAGATGACTAAAGCAGATTTATTAAGTATTAATTGTCTTTCTAGAAACCTGTAACCACAGAACTCAGCATTTTAAAGAAAAGTAGAATGACTTAATAGTTTATCCTACCTTTAAAATATTTAATTATTCCAAATCTCTATCTACTTAACTGTTTAAATAGCTGCCATTTGGTATTTCACTCTGAGTTAGATATGATTTCAAAAATGATGTAACTTATATTTATCTGAGTAACAAGTATAGCTAAGCACAAATAGGGAACCAGTACACGATGCAGGTGAATTTGTGGAGCCCATGAACATCTATGGCCTTTGCTGTTAGTTCGTGCTGTGTCACAGATAAATCTGCCTTCCAAACAGGTTATTTTAGTGCGTTTCTAAAATTGAACACAGAATATAATACACAGCCTTGAACTCTTCGTATTTTGAAAAATGTATACATTAGAATATGTCTTTTGTCTAACAGCTCAGTGGATCAGACTTTACAACCAAACACTGTTAGCCACCTCAGAACGATGTACATTAATGGAAGGGGAACATGGAAGACAGGTAAACACAGAGACTTGACTCGATTCCCTATCAAGGCTGACTTGTCTGAGCTAGCTGTGAGTGAGCAGCTAAATTCGTCCCTGTGAGATTTCTCCTCTTTTCCCCCTTACTCAGTAAGAGATCATGAGAAGAAAGGTATTTATGTCCAATTTTCAAATGAAGGCACAGCGAGTCAATGGATGGTTATCCCCAATACATAATGAGGTGCTGGGCCTACTGGGCATATCCAAGTTCATAGTGCCTCTCACTCACTTTTGGCATGGTTTCCACCCTTAATCATGAGAATACTAGGATTGTTCCATTTCTTTGGCATTTCTGATATCTTATTCCCTACCCCTCAACCCCCAACACACACACACACTTTTATTTAACAGCTTTATCGAGGCATAATTAACATGCAATAATCTGCATATAGTTAAAGAACACAATTTGTTCAATTCTGACATTTAGATACACCTGCAACAATATCACCACAATTACAATAATAAAAATCTCCACCACTCCCCAAAGTTGCCTGGTGCCCTTTGTAAACCCTCCCTCCCACTTCTACCCTGCCCAATCCCAGGCAGTCACTGGGCTACTTTCTGTCGCTCTACAATAGTTCCCACTCTCCAGAATTTTATAAACATGGAATCCTACAGTATATCCTTTGTTGAGTTGTTTACTCAACAGAATGATGTTGGGATCATCCATCTGTTGCATGTATTAATAGTCTATTCCTTTTTATTGCCAAGTAATATTCCATTGTATGGATATACTTCCATTTGTTTATCCATGAACCTGGTGGTAACATTCCCTCAACAGTTAAAAAATGTTTTTATTGTGAAAAATAACACACATAGAGAAAAGTACATACAACCACATTATATTAAAACAGACACATACATAACTATCACCCAAGTAAAGAAATGAATGACTGTCAACATCCCAAAGATCCCCATGTTTCCTCCCAGCCCCTTTCTTCCTTAGAAAGATAGGGACTCCCAACTTTTGAGTGTGCATCCCTAAAAATGTATCAGTTCTCTTTTTACCCACTTTGAAGTTGTCAGGAATGGACTCGTGCTGTAAAGATTTTCTCCTATCTGGCTTCCTCTGATCAGCAGTATGTTTAAAAATTCACCCATGTTATTACTCATAACTGTAGTTGATTCACTTTTGTGGCTGATTAGTATGCCATCGTATTCCACAATTTATCCCTTCTATTGTTAATGGGCATTTGGACTGTTTCCAATATTCTGACACAAACCATGCTGCTCTAAACGTTCTGTTCATGTTTCTTGGTATTAATGTCACAAATTCCATAGGGGACACTCTTAGGAATGGAACTGCTGGGTCATGGGTTTTGCAGTATATTCACCTTTTGTAGATAATAGCAAACTGTTGTCCAAAACGATGGCCAACATCATTTTTCATTCTCTCACTCCTCTTCTTTTTTTGTAATTTCCCAATACACACACACTCCCCTCCCCCTCCGCTTTTTTTCTTCTTTTCCTTCCTTTCCTTTCTCCCTATGGAACTTTGGCACATACCCCAAAAAGATCAGTTAATGACATTTAATTGAGTATAACAAACTCGATGACATATTTCCTGTTAGGGAGGACAAGAGAAGACATTTCTTTTCCTGAATTCCTATGCAAGATCTTATTCAGATATGAAAGTTGATATAAGCATCGTTAAACCCTCATGTATGTCAAAGATGTTATCTCTGCACACTAAGAAGAGACAGTCTTCCCTTTTCATGCTGACTGCCAGAAAGCTTGGAGCCAAAGTTCCCCACATGCAGCAAGTAAATAGGTCAGTGCGTGTAGGGTGCAGTCCTACACCACAGCTGAGAAGCACCTGGGGGCATGTGTTAACAGGGTAGGTGCCAGAGTTCCCGGGAGGCCCAGGAACTTGAAATTTTAACAGATACGCCCATGAGGCCAATGCAGGCTAAATTTCAAAACCGCTACACAGTATTGCATTTTCACTTTCCTTTCTGACTCATTATGTCCTGATCATTGTGTTTCTTTCCTTTGTCACCCAATTTTTAATCCATAGATTGTAGTTGCATTTTGTGTCTACTTGTAAATTACCTATGTTTGTTTCTGGTTCAAGAACTGGACTGGTAGATAAATAAACAGATGAATGCTAGGCTAGATCTATAGAAAGAAAAGTTTGCTCTGACATCTGTAACTATAGGTACCATTCATTGCTCAAGTATCAAAAAAAGATTAAGGATAAGCGATACAAACTGCCTATTATAAAACAGATAAGTCACAAGGGTGTAGCATACAGCCAGGGAATAGCCTATCTAATAAAAGAGCGATATGCAAATTAACCGTCACTCTGCAACAAAGATGGTGGTGCCCATAGTGGCCAGGGCGGGACGCTGGTTGCATTGCCCCAGCAACACAAACCCAGCATCCGCGCCCCGGCCACGCGGAGGGAGGAGAGGGGCCTCAGGCTGGAGGCCAGGGCAAGGGATGCTGGGCTTGTGGCACTGCAAGCCCAGCGTCCCCGCCCCGCCCGTGTGGAGTGAGGGGAGGGGCCTCAGGCCGGAGGCTGGAGCAAGGGATGCTGGCATCGTTGCAGGCTGGGCTGAGAGACTGCCCTGCCCCTGCATGAATTTCATGCACCGGGCCTCTAGTCCTACATAATAAAGAGCTAATATGCTAATTAGACCGAACAGCAGAAGGACCATCTGGACAACCTTCCGGACGAAGCTGGGGCTGTGAGGGTCGGCCAAGGCTGCAAGGGGCTGTGAGGGCTGAGCCCCTTGCACAAATTTCATGCATCAGGCCTCTAGTAGTCAATAATATTGTCATAACTGCACAGTGACAGATAGTTAGTAGACTTTGTGTGGTGATCACATCGTAAGGTATATAAATGTGGTATCACTATGTTGTATGCCTGAAACTAACATACTAGTGTATGTTATGCCAAGTATGCTTTAATAAAAAAATTTTTAAGAGATGAAATAGATGCAAATTACTGAATGTGGTTTTACATTGAGCCATCTTATAGTTCCATCATGACAAGTTTAAAGCACTGATGGATAAAGAGAGGCAATGATGGCCTCAGATTAGTGGCCCAGAAGTAAATTTGTTTCCTCCCCACACTTCCCAAAACCAAGCCTAGAAGCCTTTCAGGAAGAGCTTGCTGTGCTCCAGATAATTCTGCCTACAATTCATATAATCTTGAATTTCAAGAAATTATCTGTGAAAAGACTACTGTGGTGTGAAAAGGAAAATTAACTTGCCACTATAAGTCTCTCAGCTATAACGGCATCTATTTCTGCAACAGGAAGGACTGGGGTAGCTTAAGGCTGGATCTCCTGTATTTTAGCTCAGATTCTGGCCACCCACTGAGACACGCCCAGCAGACCAGAGCAGCCAGCTGTCATTCCTCAGCCAAGAAGAGCCTAGAAGAAACCTGGCACAGGTTGGCTGTTCATTGTGCAGAGACAAGCGGCAAAATCAAGATCTACGTTTTCCAAAGTATCCCCCCACGAGGGCTGGCCGCCTTCCTGCAGTGAGTAGAGACAGAGAAGAGACTCCAAACAAACTGTGAAAAGCAGAGGAGCAGAGGAGCTCGCCACTGGGCCTGGGGAAGAGTAACAGACTCAGAGATGCAGAGACAAGCGGCAAAATCAAGATCTACATTTTCCAAAGTATCCCCACTATGAGGGCTGGCAGCCTTCCTGCAGTGAGTAGAGACAGAAAAGAGACTCCAAACCAACTGTGAAAAGCACAGGAGCAGAGGACCTCGCCACTGGGCCTGGGGAAGAGTAACAGACTCAGAGACCCAACAACCAGATCTAAAAGGAAGAATAATTAAGGTTCTACTTGGTAAGCGTGTCTTGACTGATAACAGATATATCCCATCTGAGAGGGAAAACTCCTAGGGTACTTTGTTATCAAAAGTTTGCAAAACAAAACAAAAACACCACTGTGTTTTAAAACATTTAAACATTTGGTATTTATCACCGTTAGATTTCATCACAATGAGCCTGGCCAAAGCATTAAAAAAAAGTAATACTACTTGATAAAAATGCATACCTAAATTTTGTCTGACTTCCCAAAGATAATCATATAGTAATTTACTGTGATAGCTAACATTCATATACTAGTAGCTTCTACTATGTGCCAGGCCCTATTGCAAGCACTTTACTATTGCATATTAATGTATTTAATCCTTGCAATAACCCAAGATAGTAAAACTATTAATACCCCCATTTTCCAGATGAGGAAACTAAGGCACAGAGAAATTCAGCACCTTTCCCAGGATCTTAAACTAATAAGTCACTCTATAAGTACAGCTTTGAATCTTATTTGCCATCTATCAATCATTTTTGTTTTGGTGACGGCACAATAATGACCTGAATTTCAGTCTACCAATATTGTTGAGGATGCATTAATGGAACAAAAACGTAAGAACTTGTATTTAAGCAGCTCAACTTCACGCTGCATCACATTATTTCCACAAAATTACATTTCTACTGCACGACTGTTTCTAACATGAAAAAATTCATCCACCACATCTAAAACAATATAATTGCTGGTTTTGCTTGTAAAACATCATCATTGTAAAGCAAAGACCAGGGGTGCCTAGTACATCTGGCACCATCGATCTTCACTCTCAGACCAAAGCAAATATGAGTTAAATATTAATAGTAATAGGAAAGAGACTCTTTAAGAATAGCTTAAGAGAAAGAAAAGCTTGAGACGAAGTAGCCCTGGTAAGCTTAAGAACCAAGACTCAAAGACAAAATAGACTGTGTTTTATCAGCAGAAGAGTAGAGCTTAACTTCAAATGAGAAAAATAACAACACACAACTAGAAATAAGGAGAGTTTTAGATGGGGCCATATAGCTTTGCAAGATCTAGCTGATATGTCTCTGTACGTGTCCCTACTATATTAGGAGAGTATTAATTTGAATAATTGCTAATAATTACATAGTGATATTTCAAGGACCTGTAGACAAAACTACTGCCAATAGATTCAACTGAGTCTTAGAGGACTTTGTTGAGAGTACTAGCCTCTGGTGGTGGCTGTGGCCAAGGAGAAGCTAGGACTAGGGTCTAGGTCCAGGTAGCTTTCCATCAGGACTAGGCTTGGATAGAAATAGCTCAATAAATATGTGTTGAATTGAGGACCACGTTAATCAAGGTTCATGTCAACCTAGAATTGGGGCTACATCACTAGATCTAGGATAGCTACAGCTCTACATCCTCAGAGAAGAGTGAGCCTCAAAAAGGCAGAGCCAGGACCATTACATAGTCTTATGTGTTGTTCACTGAAAAAGGGTGCTTGGCCAAGGAAGCAAGTGAAGAATGAACTAACTGCTGGCCAAGTTGTAGACCATGCATGTCAAACTCAAAGTCTAACACAGGCCAAATAAACAAGGTTTAAGTTTACATGGGCTGCAAAAAACAAACAAACAAACAAAAAGACAGCTTCAATTTCCATAGAAACGTAGTTTTATTTCGATAGAGACATGCTGAATACAAAGGGCTGAAATAAATGAGTAATCGTTAACATAAAACAATACAACATTTTAATAAAAACTAATATTTTTTCTTGAACATTAACTTACCAGACACTGAATAACTGCACAAATTAATAAGCGTAATGCAAATAAACCTAGTTTTCTTGTTCTGTTGCGCAAATGAAACAAGTCAGTCCAAGACTAATGACGTGGTAATCGGCTGCTAGTATTAGTGGAGAGAAATAGTGCGCCTGTCATTAGCGAACGTTGTAGTCTGTTATTTAATAATTAGTATAACAGGATACTGTAAAAATTAAGTCACAAAATTTTTATTAAACCGTTTCTTACATACCGTTATATTGGCTAGGCTGCAAAAACATTTGTGTGGGCCACATGCGTCCCGCAGGCCACGAGTTTGACATGCTTGTTGTAGACCATGGCTGCTCCTCCCAGAGGAAGAAAGGGGTACCTTTTTCTAATTTGGACGCAAGTGCTGTATGACTTTAGCAGTCCTGGAAAGCAGTGCTAAAGCATTTAGACGCCAACCTGACCTACAGAGATGGGGGGAAGAGAGTACCTTTTGGAGGCACAAAGGGAGAGAATCTATGTCCTGG